>NC_056734.1:169783412-170015912 GCF_019279795.1 Protopterus annectens
AGAAATATTTCTTTATATGGAGATTTTCATTTAAAGAATGTAGATCCCCACTCAGCGAGTCTTTTTTTACCTTCTTACTTGTATATTAGTGACGTATTAGGTCATTTCATGTAGGTGCGTGCGTGAATTTGTTTGAAGGTTGGGCGTCAAGCTGGCAACTCGGCACCATAAAAATTCATTGCCAATCATTAGCGGACGGACAGGTGTTCCGCTGTGGTGACCCCTAACCAGGAAAAGCCGAAAGATATCATGTACATGCTTTTCAACACATATTTTGCCATTATATATTTACATATGCATACTTGCATCCAATTGTTGCATTTTGCTAGTTACTGCTGACTTTGCTCTTTTGGATAATACAGTAGATGAAAGTTATGTACTTAACATAATGCTTGATCCATGTTGTCTTCTTTTGTCTGTCTCAACCTGTAGTTTATCAGATCCAACACCGGCACTTTTAGACTTTCGACTCTGAAGCTCCAACTCTCCTCCTATAATAATCTGTGCTACCTAATCTCCTCAGTTGAGTATGCCTTCTCATACCTGATCCCTCAGAAGACATACTACCTGAAAACCCATTAGACCAAGACCTAAGACAGTTGAAGTAAAAACTTCAGGAAGGCCCACAAGGTCCAATAAACTCCAAAAAACCCAAGTGACAATTTGGATGGGGGATGGAGTAAGGGGTTGCTGAGAGACATACAGAAGGCAACACGGATCTAGCTTCTTACTAAGTACATACCTTTAGTGTCTGATGTTATCTTGTCTGTCCACCTCAACCTATGGGACACAAGCTGAACTGGGTGGTACTAACAGAACATTCTGAAGAATGGTGAAGCCAAACACAGACCATGACATCGAATGGATATCAAGCATGTAATGAGACACAAAGATATGAGTGTTCGACCAAGAAGCAGTTGAACAAGTATCGTCCAATGAAGCATGGCTAAAAAAGGCTAGAGGTAGAGTCTCTGTCCTTGTAAAGGGAGCCTTTTGATGGCAAGGATAATCCATTCATCTTGTACACAAAAGATGTGCAAGTCAGAAAGACATTTACATAATGTGACCTTTAGGCCTTGGAAAAAGACACAGTTGGTCTGATTTTCTGATAGTGTTGGTCCCATTCAAGTAAAATGAACCAGAAACTCTCAAGGCAGTCCCAAAGCGAAGCAGGCTGTGCTAGTGCCCATAAAATGTACACATACAATAATGTGGATAGAACAATTTAATAAATTAAAAGTTTAGTGCTTTCGTTTCTACACCAAGGACTTTATCAGAACATTAAATGAAACAAACACACCTAAATAACAAATTCAAAAGGACACATGACATTAAGCAACCAAACATATCCAGGAACATTCAGCTGAAACATTAAACAGTAGTTGAACAATAAAATCCTTAATGCAATAAAATCGACAAACCTACTCAAGTATATACAGAAAATGTTTCTGAAATATAACCAACATCTTCTTACTCCAATGAAAAAATTAACTATATATTACTCTGGTGAAATGTGTGGACAAGCAAAGATTCAGTTCTTTACTTTACAGGAAACCCACTTATTCCAACACTTTCCTGCACTGGTAACCACCCTTTAACACCTAAAAAGAGCCTTGTGAAAGGTCAGATGGTACGTGTTTCGAGAATCATGCCAGAGGGCAGCCAGTTTTTGCTTGAGATACACAAATTAATAAATATGTTCACCAAAAGAGGTTACCCACTTAACATGCTGAATAACATTAAAGATGAAATTTGCAAAAAATGGCTACATTTTTTCCATTACTAGCTATAGCTCCTCGGACTACAGACACTATACATGCTTTGTCCTCTGACTATGAACAAACTTTGATTGTAAAATATGGCCCTTGCTGTAATGCTATTAAACAGGTACTGACTATTAATTGGAAGGTTAAAGAATATGACGGTAAGTTATACAATATATTGTGGGTGGGTCCCCAGGTTCTAAACAAGAGACATTTTAATTTAAAGAAAAAGCTGGAGTCAGCTATGGCAACTGATGTTATGCTTCCACCAAAGAGCCTAATAGAATACGAAAGTGTGGGTCCTGTTCACAGTGCAAGTTTATTTTTGTGAGCCAAACTTTAAAATTGAAAAGCATTCATTTTGAACTGCATCAAGTTTGTGACTAACTCATCTAGAGTAGTTTACTTGCTTTTTACAATTTTTTCCACTATTTTTATATTGGCAAAGCTGAAAATGCTCTTTTTTTTTCTTTCCTACAACTGCCTTGCTCTGAATCTAAAGAATGGTTACCATGTAAATATTATAGCTCTCTATCCCTTCTCTCTGTTAATTGTGTTCCCATTTTTCTTCCTTTCTTGGTGTACCTTTTCAATTTGATACAACTCCATATATAATTTTACATTTGTTTTCTAAAACATTTATAATTGTATGCATAATTGCATAAATGTATGCTTGTTTTAATTGTATGTAATACGGAGCTGTTCACCCCGGGCCTAAATGTAAAACTCTAGGCTTGTTTTAATTGTATGTAATACAGAGCTTTTCTCCCCGGGCCTCCACTGAAAATGGGCCCTCTGGGCCCAGTGGACCTCCCCCGTTATCAAACTGGAAATAAATAAATAAATGAATGCATACATGAACATATGTATGATTTAAAAACACTCAATGTTAACAATACTTTGTTTAAACATAAACAGGTTTGCCCTAATATTTTTTTTATACTGGAACACATTTTACCAAATGTTAGAAGGTGGTCTTGGGAACAGAAACTAGAGTATCAGGAGATTCTTTGGCAGCTTAGATTATACGCTAACCAGCCCCCTGGTTTAAACATTTCACTTAACTGTGTTCTCAAAAATGCAAGCAGCTAACCTGTAGTTGGAGGTCATGCCTTGTTTTTACTGGCCGTATCTTTACCCTTTTAATTGCATTTCAAAAGATTTTTTTCTGTATATGCTTAGACTAGGTTTATATTGATTTACTGCATTAAGGACTTTATCTGTTACTTTAATTTTTCAACTAAGTGTTCCTGGATATGACTGGTTGGTTAATGTCATGTGTCCTTTTGAATTTGCTATTTATTAAATTTTTCTGTCCACATTACTGTGTGTGTATATTAGAGTTTAAAGGACTAGCACAACCTGCTTCACTTTGGGACTGCCTTGAAAGCTTCTGGTACCTTGTAGTTTTTCCTCAAGGTTTCTCTCTGTTTTTCCCCATTTAAGTAAAATCTCAACTGTCAATGAACATCCAGAGAGTGAAGAATGTATTCACTCATATTCTGAATTCAAAAAGAACAGTGGCAAATGAACATACTTTTTCAAGTTAAACTTAGAGGCTATATTAGGCAAAAAGGTTGGACTGGTCTGCAAAGAAACCCTGTTCTTGTGAAAGATCAGATGAGGAGGTGAACATGAGAAAGCCAAAGCTTGAAGTTCTGACAGTGGTCTAGAGAAGTTGCTGTACTTAAGAGTTTTCCTAAGACAAAAACAGGAGATCCACTGCAGCAGCAGATTCAAAGGGTGCCTTGGTTAGAGCCCCTAATAAGACAGCCCACAATGTGGATCTGGGACTCACAAAGGAGGTGTAAGGAGAAAGCCTTTTTAAAAAGGGGTTTTAGATAACTTTAGGAAAGCTAAGGAGAGATGGTCTTTATCAACATGAAAACTGGAAATGGCTGCCAGTTGAACTTAACAGTAGAATAGCTTCCTCAGATTTGAAAAAGCCAACTAAAAAGTCTAAATCTGCATCTAAGGAGCAGAAAAGGGGTTCAGGCCTTTACAAAATAGCCCAAATACTAAACGTTTTCCCTTTGCTGCCATAAAGTTTGCTGGTGAAAGACTTCCGGGCTGTAGGGGGTTGCAAACAAGACACTGCACATTGACACAACCTCATGATCACTCAAAGGGGGGAAACAACATTAAGTTCCACCTTACTTGTTGATATACTAGACCAGAGCCATATTGCTGGTCTGCATTGAAATTATACCTTTGGGGTGATGCATGTCAAACAGAGGGACTGAAAGAGTCCACTAAAGAAGCCATCACGTAGAACTTGGCCAGAGGAACTAGCAATATGGAAGCAGCTATCAAACCAATGAAACAAAGGACTACAGAGGTGGGTGATCTCCGAGAAAGAAGAACCTGACTGGCATGAAGAAGTAGTGCTAGCAACCTTGAAAGGGGGAGTTCAGCAATATGAACAGTCATGTCCAGATGGCAACCTCTAAACTCCAGAGCCTGGACTGTTTCTAGTCTGGATTTTTTCAATGTTCACAGTAATCCTCATGGAGGAGAGGCATAAATGGAGCAAAATCTCTCTTGCTTGGACCTAAGATGCCCTTGAAGTTGCCCGTGAGGAGCCAGTCATTCAGGTACAAGAAGACCTGGTATCCCTGCAGCTTCAACTACTACTACTCCCATGCATGTGGTGAACATCCGGGGTGGGGGGGGGGTTGCAGTGAGAATGAAGGGCAGTACTCAAAACAGATAGTGAAGTACTTCTAGATGAAGTGCAGAAACCTCCTGGAATGTCTGGCTATCTTTATACGACAGTGAGAATCCTCAAAATCCACCGAACACATCCAGTTGTCCTTCCTCAGCAGAAGAAAAAATGAGTGCACTGTTGCCTGGAATTTGGTCTGTTTCACAAATGAAAATTAATCAGACTCCAGATCCTCTCTAGTCTGACGAGACTACATTGAGAAATAAACGTTATGTACTCACCATAATGTTCCATATGTGTTGTCCATTTTCATTCTTTCTCAGCGAATGGATTTAGATCCAACCCTCGGATCCAACTTTGCCACTTTCTTTAGATTCTACGATTAGCTCCTCCCTAACCCACAATGCACCAGATCACTGAATTACATCAGGCCAAGTTTGCTGCTATTATGTAATATCTCAGGAAAAAAATATACTGAAAATAGTCAAGACAGAACAGTGACAGCTGAAAGATCAGGAGCTCCAACAGGAACAATGGTTCTTAAGAATTCTATTAGGCCACTCCCAAAGACATGGATGGGGGAAGGTGGGAGGGGAGTCTAGGAAGAATGAAAATGGACACCACAGATGGAATGTTATGCTGAATACCTAACTTTCACATCTGATGTTGTCATCTTCATTCATTCTTCAACGAATGAGACAGAGTGCCCAGCTAAAATTACCTTGGGTGGCCCTCATGGAAGGATATTCCAGCGTACTTCAGATTCAAATGATATCCTATTTCTGGAAATAATGTTCAATTTGTAATGAGAAACAAAGATATGAGCATTAGACCAAGTTGCAACTGCACAAATGTCATCAATGGAAGCTCTAGCCCAAAAAGCAGCTGACGTAGCCACTGACACGGCTGAATGTGCCTTCGGATGTTCTGGTAAGATTAGGCATTTTTATGAATAAACATGAGAAATACAATCAGATATCCATTTTGCTAGAGTAATCTTCAAAACTTTTTCCCATCTTGGTATAACAACTGATCTGTTTTTCTAAACTCCTTGGTTCTATGTAGGTAAAAATGAAGTTGTCTATGTACATCTAGGAAATGAAGGGTATACTCGTATTCTCAAATTATGGAAAGAAAACTGATAGATTAATGACTTGATTGATCAACTCAGAGGCCACTTTAGGTACAAAGGAAGGATCAGTGCACAGGGTAAGCCTATCCTTATTAAAAATTACATACGGTGGTTCTGAAGAGTGTGCTTGGAGTTCTGAAACTCTTCTAGCTGAAGTAATTATCACCAAAAAGACAATTTTCTCAAGATAAAACACTTAAGGTCTACTTTAGCAAAGGGCTCAAACAGAGGATGTACTAAAAACTGTAATACCAAAGTCAGATTCCAAGGTGGAGTGGGATCTCGAATTGGAGGTCTAAGCAAAAATGTACCTTTTAGTAAGGCCTTGCACAGCTTAGTTGAAGCTAAAGGAGAAACCTTACCACCAATGTGGTAGTTGGAGATTGCGGCTAACTGTACCTTAATGGTAAAGAAACTTTCCCCGGTTTGAAAAACGGGCAAGGAAATCTAAAATAGTTAGGATTGGAGCAGTGAAAGGATCCAAGTCTCTTTGATGCACCCACAAAGAAAATCTTTTCCATTTACTCTTATAAATCTTTCTGGCTGAAGGTATGTAGGATGAAGAAAGGATTCAACAAACTGGACAGGAAAGCCTGGAATGACTAGCCATCACTGGATTTGAAGAAACCATCCGGTCAACTTGAGGCCTGTAGCGTCCTGATGAATCATCCCCGATGGGTGCGACAGGAGACCTGGACAGGGGACCAGTGTCCATGGAAGACATATTAGGTGAGACCACAGGAAGGGATATCACACTTACAGAGGCCAGAAGGGGGCAATGAGGATTACTCTGTTCTTCAACAGACTGGCTTTCTGAAGAAGCTTGGGTATTAGGGGTAGAAGAGGGTAAGCATACAGGAGACCAGAGGTCCAAACATGGACTAGAGCACCTCTCGTTACTGCTCGGGGGAGATTAGGACAAAGAACCTGCTGCATTTGCTGTTGAGGGGAAAGGTGAACAGGTCGCAGCATGGTTGACCCCATATGTGGGGGATCATCTTTGCCATTGACCGAGACCACTTGTGAGGAATCAGGATGATCCTGCTGAGCTTATCAGCTAATATATTGGATTTCCCCGGTATTTGGATTGCTGCTAGAAAGTGGTTGGAGGAGACTACCCATTGCCAAACTCTCACTGCTTCTCGGCAGAGAGAGTAAAATCTGGTTTCCCCATTTGCCGATGTACCAGATTACTGACATGTCAGTCTGAATAGCAAGTCTGAATAGCAATAGCTCCTAGTGGAAGAGAGCTCTGAAGGGCCTGCAACATCAAAAGCACCACTCTCATCTCTAGAGCATTTATATGCAAATTGGTCTCTTCTTGTTACCACATACCTTAAACTGTCTGTCCCAAGTAATGACTCCCTACCCTAACTGGGCGGTGTCCATGGTCAACATGGCTTTCAGGGGAGGAAGGACAAATGGATGGCCTTGATAAATCTCTTCTGCAAACGTGAGAGATAATTTTATTGGATATCGCACAGACTGTCAACGAAAAGACCACTACAGTGCTAGAGTCCTTTGAAGAATTCTCACATGAAGACAAGTGGTGGATAGTAAAATTACTGCAGCAGCCATCGACCCTAGGGCTTTGACTATTAATCCTGCTAGGGGTGATGGATGAGAGAATTTAATAGATATGCGATTTCAGAGTAAAAATTCTGATTTGAAGCAGAATAGCTAGGCAACTGACTGTGTCTACATGAGCCCCTATAAATTCCAAGGCTTGAACTGTGGGACTTCACCAGATTTATTGTAATCTCCAGAGATTGAGATAAAATTAAAGTAATCTCTGGCCTTTTCCTGAAGATGCCTGGTCGGTGCAGTTAGAAGCCAGTCATGCAAATATAGAAACACTCTGAATCTGCATAGTCTTAGATGAGCTGCTACCACTGCCATGCATTTGGTGAAAACCATAGGGGCTGTGGTGAGATCAAAGGGCAGGGCTCTGAACTGATGACTGGCTACCAGTCAGAAGCATAGATATCTCCGGAGTATCTGTTCATTTTTTATGTGGTAGTATGCATCCTTAAGATCTAGAGAGCACATCCAGTGTCCTTCTGAAGGAGGAGGGAGAATGGACTGAATCATGACCATCCAAACTTGGACTTCTTTACAAAGTGGTTCAAACAACGGAGATCTAAAATGGATCTCAGGTCCTGTGTTTTCTTTGGCACTAAAAAGAACCTTGAGTAAATTCCGGATCCTCGTTGGTCTGGGGGGACCTCTTGGGATGACTCTTGTCCAGCAACTTTTGAATTTCTATAGATGCCTGTTCCTGCTGACTGGGTAGAATTCTCTTCTGTGGGGAACTTGGGAAAAGGGAATGAAGTATCCTCTGAATATGATCCTCTGCACCAGAGAATTTTGTGTGACGGCTGTCCAGGCTTTTGGGTACAAGGATAAGCGTTCCCACCCCCCTCTGACTACCTCTACAGAGGGACAGTCAGGTAACCATTCAGGACTACTGAGAACACCTGTTGGAGAAAGAATCCCAAGAATCTTGTTTCTACGGACCCCCTCTGCCACAAGGGCAGCATCTCCCATTATAGTTATTTCCCTCTCTGCCTCTGAGGAAAAATCTCCATGCAATTCCAGGAAAGGCCTTTGGATTTTCTGAACCACACTTTCTTACCACCACATTGATTCCTGGAAAGGGTTCTTTGCAGGGTAGAAGAGTGGACCCCCATGGCAGCCAGGCTCTTTCTATCCTTCTCAATGAGGGAGAGCATCTCTGTTGGTGCAAAGAGAGAAGATCCATCAAAGGGAGCATTGCTGCAATGATGTCTTAAAGGGCTCTACAAAACCACACACCTGCATCCAGACAGGTCTCCTAATGGCTATGCCTGAACCAGCAGCCTGTGAGGAACCTTCAGCTGTGGGCGAGATTAACTTCATGGACGCATTAGTAATAAATTGTAGGATGGCCATTCTTGAGGAAAAAGATTTCTGCTCCTCTACAGACATGGATCCTGAGGGAGATTTAGAGTTCCTTGACATAGTCCCTCTGTAACCTTGTGAAATGCACCAAATAATTCAATGGGCAGAGGAGTTCTGCTCAACCAACACCTTAGTAGCTGCAGCAATGACCATGGGCATCTGCAGGAACACCCTTCGTCCAATGTAACCTATCTGACGGGGCACTATGAATCCTGTCCAGGTGTTTTGGGATTGATTCTGTAGAGACCGGTTCCTTCCATGCTCTGCAGGAGACCAGGTCTATCAGCTCATCCACAGGTGGGATAGACCAAGATATTGATGGTCCAGGCCTGAAGGCTTCCAAGAACATCGATTCCTCCTGGGAAGGGAGTTGAGCAGACCAACCACCTTTTTGAAGGACCTCTAAGATGTCTCCAAATGAGGCGTCCTCAGGCGAAGATCTAGAGGACCCTTCCCCTTTATCAAAATCAGTGTTTTCTGTGAGGGATTCCTGTGGGGAATCCTGGTGCCTCCCTCTTGCATGACCTCTTCAGAGGGGCCTCCTCACTGGGGTGTTCTGGGGAAGTATCGGAAAAGACAGGAAGTTCCCTGGTGGAAACTGCTTGGAAGCTCACATCTGGGCTGGCTGTCCCTGAAGTGTACGATGAGAGAATTCAGACACAGGATTCAAAGGAGGTTGCGGACATGGATCCAAAGAAGAAGAGTCAAAGTCTGTAAGTAGAGAGAATACCCTTCTCCACCACCTCAAAAGCCTAGGGTTCATTAGAGACAGAGGGCAATCTCATCAGAGCTAACTCTCAAATCATGTAGCCCCTGCGGCCCTTGGATCGAAGGGGGAGTCAGAGCCGAGCTATCCAGTGCCGAAGCTCTGACAGAAAGTGACAGTTCCAAAAACCTCAGAGTCTAAGTCAAACTCTCGGATCCAGTGACAATACTACGGCTCCAAGAGCCATCCTGCTCCAACAGAGTTATAGCCGATTGTGTCAGGGAAGTCGAAGTCAAGAATGCTAGGACCCTCGGACCCAATGGTTCAACTCTTAAGGCTTTCGGATCACAGGATTCAAACCATGGGTCAGAGTGAAGAAGGAGCATGTACAGGCTGGAAGGTAGATTTCAGGGTCATGGATCCAGTGAGAGACTGAGCTGGCAGAACCCCTATCTGGATCTCTATTCTGAGGAACTTCCTCATCATCATCCTATCCTCCTTGAACTCAGAAAGATTCCAGGAGGACCTAACAGAAGTGGTGGATGGTGGCCTTGAAGACTTTTTTTGGGTCTCTTGGAGGAATGGAGTCCTCAAAGTAGGAGATACCAGCTCCGTGGAAAATCTTGGAGAATGGAGTCAAGAAGACTTATTACCTACAGGTATTGGGTACCTTCACAGGATGAGAGGAAGGTACTGACTGAGTTGACTTAGATGAAGTGCGTTTCCTATGCTCTTTTAGCCTCTAGATTTTTGAGAAGAGGTTTGAGCCCCTGATGAAGCTGTACTAGTAGAAGGAGATGAAGCAAGTCGTTGAAGGATTAACTTACTCCTTCGATCACTCAACGCCCTGACATTAAAGGCCGTCCAAATAGAGCAAGTGGTGTCCAGATGTGCTAGCCGCAAACAACTCATGCACTCCCTGTGGGCATCAATTTGGGATCTTATGCCCACAGTAAGTGTGCATTTTAAATCCTGTAGGCTTATCAGCCATACTGGAAAACAAAGTTCAACAAGCCAATAAAGGTTCACTCCACTCCCCTACCCACATTCCCACCCACCCCACTTTCCTTAAGTTTATACCTAACCACACCCCTTCACCCCTCAGCCAACCACATTCACCCTCAAAAATCACCTCACCTGTCACCTCCTCCCTTCCCCTATACTTCTTCTCTCAGTATGTCTCAATTCTACTCCATTCTAGCCAATGCTCTCATACTCCACCTTCTCTACATCCTACATATCTCCACCTCTTTCCACTCTAATGCAATCTTTCTACTCCATTCACCTACTCTACACCTCTGTTGTTCAACTACCAACACACCAGCATCTATTCTGACATCAGCCCACATCTCTACAACACATCAAACTCTCTTCTCTTACCTCTCAAATACATACCCACACACTGTTCAAAGCTTTCAGCACTTAGATATGTAAAGCTGACTAATAAACTTAGACAACTTCTGCTACACAACATATCTCAAATTAAACTCCACACTGATATCCACCCCAACCCTGGACAACAAACTAACCACCCCTCCTGTCCAACAGCACCACTACCCAGTCTTCAAGCCCCCCTTGTCATCATACAAGTAATCACAACCCCCCCCCCCTTCCAAAAACATGCAACACTGACCTACTTTTTATCAATTTCAATCTCCGTAGCATTGCAAGTAAAATTACTGAATTCCATGCATCCCTGAACACTTACCTAACATTGCTACTATTACTGAAATATGGTTAAAGCCGCACATTAAAGACACACACAATTACTACAGGATATAACATTATAAGACTACAGAGATTAAACAAAGGGAGCAGTGGTGTCGCCATTATATACAAACACAGTCTCCAAATTGACAAGTTAAACTGTGCCCCTCCTGAACTTCCAAAAGCTGAAATCCTTACAACATGCTTAGTGATAAACAAAACTATTATCATAACTATCTTCCCCCTGCAAATAACCTACCCCTCACTGAACATTTACTTTCTTGGGCATCATCTTTCACCCAACAATCAATTATCCTAGAGGACTTCAATCTTGATTGGCACTCATGCTACTCCAACAGCTCCTCCCTTTTCCCAAACCTTCACCCAAACCATATCCTGTCCAGCTCGGTAAGACAAACACTTCAAAAGACAGTCTACACTTGACTGGATACTGACCAACAAACCCAACCTAAGTTTCCTAGCTGGCTGCCTTCCAGACTCCCTCAGTGACCACTCACCAACCTTCCTATACAGGAAACGAGTACAGACCCTAACCAACATAATATATAAATTTGTCCGTAACAAGAAAAGTTTCTCTCCCTCCACTTTTAACCTACTTCAACAAAGCAAATGGTCACCTCTTAGAAATCTCCCTCTAGATCAGGCTGTACAGTACTTCAACATTTTTCTTAGTATACTGAATGACCTCGCACCCATAAGAAAAATAAGATCAAAACCTAAGCACATACCCTGGCTAACAAAAGACACCAAATCTCTACTCAAACAGTGACAAGGCATGGTTAGCATATAACACCACCAAAGATAAAATAGACCTCACCACATTATCACCAACTCCGTAATCTTGCTAAGAAACAAAATCAGACAAACAAAATTACTTCCAAACATGCCAGCAATTCCACCAAAAACCACACCAAAATTCTGGAAAAACATTAATAACCTTCTCAATCCTGGCTATGTCCCAACCTCCCCTCCTGTCACCGTGAATGTAACTGACTCCATAGCCATACAATTTAATACTCATTTCATTAACACAATCACATCACTTCTAGGTATCCAACCTAAACTACCTCTTACTGTACCCACTCCCTCTTCGGATTCCCTTAACATCTACTCCCATCCAAACTAGCTACATAAAAACACTCCTCTCCAAGCTCAAATCCTGCCATCTAGCAGCAGCAAACCTACCTCCCAATGAATTCTTTAAAATTGCTGCCCCAGCTATTGCCCATCCTATATCACTTCTGATCAACTGTTCTGATCAACTGTTCTACTGCGGAGCAATAAGTCTCCTGTCTTTGGAAAATATCTCACATTATTCCCCTACACAAAGGTGGGACCTCTGTGTGGGTCCTCTAAATAACTAACTACCATCCCACAGCCATCCTCTCCCCTCTAGTTAAAATAATAGAAAAATGCATTCACAAACAACTCCTTAACCATTTCCTTAATCACAACCTACTTTCCCCCACTCAACATGGCTTTGGGTCAAAACATAGTACTAGCACTGCCCTACTGTCTTTTACTAACACCATCCAAAGTCTCAAATAATGGCCAACTTGTCTCACCCATATTCCTTGATATGTCAAAAGCCTTTGACACTGTTTCACACCAAATCCTACTCAAACTGTCCTCTTATGGCCTTAGTTCAACTGCCCTGTCCTGGATCCATAGTTATCTAACAGTCAGCAAGCTACCAAATGGGAATACACCCTTTCCCCTCAACTCTATTGGTGTACCCCAAGGTTCCATACTTGGCCCCCTTCTTTTTACAATATTTACAAATGACCTCTACTCTGCAACTCAACTAGCCTCCACAGTCTAGTATGCTGATTCCACACTTATTTGCTCAACCAGCACTACCCAGGAACTACAAACAAAAATGCAAATATCTTTTTGGGATATAGAAAAATACCTCACTGAATACAAACTCATACTTAACCCTAACAAAACCAAGACAATAGTTTTCAGAAACAACAAACACAAAATATGCCCATTCCCTCTAACAATATCTTCCTGAAAGGGCACCAAAATATTACCCACAAGTCATACCAAACTTCTAAGTGTCACAATAGATGAAACCTTAAGATTTGATATCCACATCTCCCTCACCATCAAAAAAGTCCACACCAAACTAGGTACACTATACAGAGCCAAACCTTCCCTTACTGAAAGTGCCAGACTAGCCACTGCCCACTCAACTGCTTTTTTATATTCTCCTCTACAGATCCCAAATATTTACTAATCTACAAAACACAGATCTGAATAGTTTGGAATCCTGCTACAATAAAAATGCAAAGTTCGCTACAGGCCATCCATACAGAACCCACCACTGCTCAGCACTCACCAAACTCAACTGGCTAGAACTCCCAAACCTTTTAATACTCAAACTGACCACAGTCCACAAAATAATTCATCACCCCAATGACTGCCCTGCACTTACTAACCTAATTCTACCTAATATAAATTACAAATCACTCAGATCCTCAAACAAACTAATGTTAAAGGTTATTCAACCCCATAACACTCATGGTACCTCTCTCTACTCCTATAAAATTGCTAAGTTTTCGAACACTCTTCCTCAACCCGTAGCAAAAAAACCCTTGCTATCATCAGTTCAAACACCCCCTAAAAGAACATCTAGCAAATCATTGGCTCTGCTCCTGTCATAATCCTGGCAAAGTCTACCCACTCTCCATCTATTCTCTAACATCTACTCCTTTCCTATCTAGCTCTAGCCCATATCTACTGTTTTATTTTTTCCACTTGGCTAACGTTTTATTATACTTCTCCTATTAGCAGCTAGTGTGGTCTTAAATCCTAGGGAAATCAATGGTGAAACACTTTTGTAACTGCATATATATATTTTTTACACTGTGACTTATCAAACATTAGTAATATTGTTAATATTATTGGCTTTTTAATTTTTCTCAAGTGTACGTTTGGAACTTTTCTCCCCGGGTCACAGATGAAAATGGGTTTCTGGCCCAATAAACAAATATGTATGTATATATATATATATATATATATATATATATATATATATATATATATTTTATATATATATATATATATATATTTTATATATATATATATATACTAGCGAAGAAGGGCTACCAACTATGGTAGTGAAAGAATACCTCAAAAGAGGCAGAGAAAGAACACCTCAAAAGGAGTAGAGAAGGAACTGCTACAAAGTTTACCTTGCGACAGAAAATGGATCAAAAAAGAAAGTAAGGGAGAAAATGCACACACAAAGATGATTACAAATTTAAAAGTTTTAAAGCTAATTTGTGGGAAAAAATATATTATACATATAAATGTACACACACACACACTACCAATTTCGAGAAGACAAAATCCTATCAGATCTTAAAGAGCGGCAAACGAAATCTGAGGTAATTCTGTGATAAGGGGCATTGTGGGTAAGAGAGGAGCTTCAGAGTCAGATCCTAGAATCTAAAGAAAGTGGCTGAGCTGGATCCAAATCCATTAGTGGAGGAACCAACAAAAATGATATCAGATCTCATTTTATTAGCAGCTTTTGTATTTCTCCTGCTACTTCCCTTTGTTGGTGGGGTGGAATGTCCAGATGGGAGTTTGATGAAAAAGTGGGCCAAAACTGAAAGGGGATATTGCAGCCTTTAGTAATGATTCTCAGCACCCAGGAATCTGTTGCGATTGACCTCACAGCTTAAAGGGTAGAGAGCCAAGTGCTCCCCAACTGCCTACAGGGTGCAGCAGCCGGGTAAGCTTCAGGAACTCTGAAACAGCACTCCAGAGAACAGACCCTTGAAGCTCTAATTCTGCAGGCCATTCATGCCTCTGGGGATATGTCCATTGAATTTCTCCCTCTCTGCCTGGGAGATATCACCTGAAGCATCCTGAACAAGTTGTTGGGACTTCCAGAACAATAACTTTCCTCCCGTCTGGTACCAGGAAAAGTCTGCTGAAGAGTGGAAAAGTTAACACCCCCTGCATACATCGTCTTTGCCTTCCGGTTTGCTCTTGGTCAAGGTGTCCTTAACTTAAGGTCCAAACAAGGTGGAGCCATGAAATGGGGCATTTAGAAAAGATGCCACTCTGAAAAGTACACAGGCACATTCAGGCATGGTAGTGAACTGCAATGCCAGTGCCTGCCACCCTGGCCTAACATCTGCTGCAGCTGGATAACAGATGCACGGATACATTGGAATTGTACAATATGGTAGCCAACTATGCCTCCATGGACTTGTATCAGCTCTCGACAAGGATGAAAATGATTTGGAAACTTCATTAATCAAGCTTTTCTGAAGTCTGGTTACTTGTGTCACAAATTAGTGCAGGGAATGCTGCTTCTGCACAGCTAAGGGAGGACATCCCCTGAACCCATGCTAGCTGCCAACCCAGCCAAATCAGAGGCCGTGACTAGAGCTAAGGTGCCCAAGTCTGAGGGGCAGGGATGGGTCCAAAAGCCTCAGAGTTGACACTAATCCCTTGGCTCCTAGATACAGAAGGCTCCCAAAAAGGGCTAGAATTGAGTGCATCAAGACTGATGACATGGGGAGGGCAGAGCCTACATGGCCAACTGAGAGCAGTGAATTTTGAGAGCTCCATAAACTAGTATAATAACACAGGTAAATTGTATTATTTTCAAGTTTATAACACCAGAAATCAATAGATGAACTAGTAGACTACATAAATATCAATTTTGGTGGAGATGTACAAAAATTTTCACGTCAAGTAACTTGGAGATATATTGAGTCACTGAATATGAACAACTCAAGGAATTCTCATCCAGATGCTGCTTTAAAATAACTGCAATTGAGGACATCTACCTTACAAGAATTATTTTTGAAGATGGATGGCTTTAAAAATGACTTGGAAAACCTCAAATTAAATTCTCAAAAACAGACATACTCCTAAGGAACTATTAAAGCAACACCATACAAAAATACCAAATATAGAGACTTCTCTAAATGACATTGAAGGGAGACTCAGAGGAAGAATTAAAAAAAAAAAAGAACTGCTTAAACAGAATACATGGCTGCTTAACAAAATAGATGACTTCGAAAACAGTGAAAGGAGAAACAACATAAGGATCTTTGGTCTGCCTGGAAACACTGAAGGAGAAGACATTATTTCATTCATAACCTAGATTCCTGAATTTTTAGACTTGAAAGAGGGACTTTTATTTGGAATTGAAAGGTGGCATAGAGCACTGAGGAATCCTGCTTCTAACTCAACAAATACTCCATCTAGATCCATAGTTATAAAATTTCTTTCACTTCTGGACAAGGAACTAATATTAAAATCTGCTGGGAGAAAATCTCCCTTAAAATACAATCAAGCCCGATAAGGTTTGACAATGATTATTCTTGCAGAATACTAGAACAAAGGAAAAAGGATTAGCCAATAATAAAACTGTTGAAACAAAACAACATTAAAGAACAGCTGGCCTTCTCAGCCAAGATAAAAATAATTTTTGCCAACGAGATGAGAACCTTTAATGATTTAGAAAAAGCTACTACATTAATCAAAAAAAAAAAAATAGTGTCTATTCCAGACGAAATGGAATGGATGGTCCCCTACTCTTAAAAGAGTAAAAGAAACAAATCCTTGGACTAATGCTAGAAAGAAGAAACAAACAACTGATTCCAAGATGGCTGTCCCAAAAAAACAACTACATCTCTCAAAGTATCAACTGATATGGTACATCACTTGTCTGTTTTTATTTAAAAAAATAAATAAAAAGGAGGGTTTCTTAAACAACTGAGAAACAGTAATGATTTATTCAGAACGTTCAGATTAAGATGGGTTACTATTTACATTATATGCAAGCCAAACAAAGCAACATATAATATAAACATAGAAGTTTCTATTCCCCTACATGAACTCAATGAATAGTTATCTTGTTCATTTGTCATTGTTTTTACTTACAATAATTCAAGTAATTAATTAACTAATTCAACAAGGTACCATTCTTCAGAGTTGACTCAAATGTAATAAATTAACATCATATACAAACAGTAGACTGTTTTGAAAGAATTGTCGTCATGGAGACTAATGCCTTCTTCAGTTACAGTATGATTTAGAAATGTCATGTATATCCTGGTTGAATACTAGTAGCAAGCTCTTAGTACAAATGTCATTATTCTGTCTAAATATAGTTAATATCAATTATGGCAGATATCACAGCTTCGAGTGTGTATGGATGCAGCTGTGTCTGGCAGCTGTTGTATGTTGCCGTTTTCATCTCCGGGAAACTGTGGGTTGCGGCTTGTGATCGAGGTTTACTGATGCTTATGTATTAGGAAGAGACATTTGGTGTTTTACCATATATTCAGGGGAAGGGGGGTAAATAAAACTGTGATTTGGGATATTTTGGCAGAGAATAGTTTGTTTATACATCTGCTGACTGAGAGGTGGGAAGGCTGGAAAAATGTGTTAAATTTCTTGTTGTGGCAGCTTGGTGGAGGTTTTTAATTTTTTTTTTTTGTTTGCTCTCCGTTCTTTTCCTGGCTGCTGCCTCGCTGAAATGGAGGGACTTTAGGCTTGAAGTTGCAGTAAAGTGAAGCTTTGCTTCAGGTGCATAGCAAGCCTCTGGTATGCAGTACACAGACACACTAACAGAAACAGATGCTCCCAGGTTGCTATGGTAACAGAGAGAGTGACGATAATGTTTAATGGCTCTGAGGAGCCTCCGAGATGATTCTCGATAATGTTTTTGGTTAAAAAAATATATATAATTATATATATATATATATATATATATATATATATATATATATAGATATATATGTATAATAAAAGGGCTGTTTTAAACCACATGTACACATATTGATGGTCTCTCAACACTTCGTTTAGCTCATTACATTGATTCTTGATAAAAAAAAAAAATAATAAGCGCAATTTCATATTTAAAATGTACTTTGGTCCAAACACATTAAGGACTTGCATAAGAGTGGAAGTCTGAGTTACTGCGAAAGACTAAGAGCACTTAGTCTTGTGCAGAACCCTATGTAGTGGTCCGGAAGGTGAGCTTGCTCAGACGTGTTTGGCATATGAGGATAGCTGATTCTAGGGGTATTTGGGTTGCCGAAGTGCTAGAGTCTCATCAGATTTCTTTTGTGGAAATATCTGTGGGAATGGAAGGTGTGTTGAGTGGCTCACTGGCAGAATGGCCACTGCATGGAACAGGCTGGTAAAATGGAACAGGACAAATACTGGTTTGGATATTTTAAGAACAGCCTGGAAACATGCCAAATGAACTAGTGAATGGTATTCTGGCAAAACTGGATGGGTATTGTTGCCCGTGCTTGAAGTACTGATAGGTGTATATGTAAGGATGGAAATATACTTAAAACAAATAAACTAGAAGGGTCTCATAATTTAAAGTCTATGGACTGTATAAACATGCTTGGAAGGAGCTAATAATAAGAATAAGCATTGCAGCTTGTGGTCTCTCAAATAACTAAGCAACAGCTAAAAAAAAAATAGTTATGCAATGTATGATTTTAGTAAATCTAGACATAAAATATATAATCGTCAAACAAGATGAAGCAGTCTGCTGAATTTAGATATTAAAGACAGGATTTAATAACATGGGCTTTGTGTATAATAACACTACTGTCTTAACTTGTCATAAATGACATACACTACATTGAACATCAAGGGGAAGCATGATGATTTTCTTATATAAGTAAATATGCATAACAAGTCATGTAATTCCTTTCATTTGAACTGTAGTTTTTGTAACCCGTCTTGACCATATATAATACTTAAGTGGTTACCAAGGTAACTAATGTTTATACATGACATCAAACTGACAAAGTTGTCCAAGGGAAACAATAGAAGCCTGAACTAGGAATGTCACAGAATGTAACACTCACATTCTGAACAAATGGTATTAAACTGGCAATAACCACTCAGTTTAACCTTTGCTGATTATACAAAATAGAATGTTGCCATTTAAATCTGAAAACTTTCAGTATATACCATAAAATTGCAATTTATGAATATGGAAACAACTTGCAATCAATCACAATAAGTGAATTTGTTTTTAACCTATAATTTCACTCATTCTATAATAAGAAATGACAGATGTGAAAATCCTTATGTGTAGGAAATGGGGGGGGGGGGATGACGCACTGACAATTAAAATACACTAACTTTCATCAATGTTCACATAAAACAAACTGGATGCTTTAAGAAAGTTAGCAACAAACAAAGTGATTACTTAAATGCTGGCAAACAATGAAATATAACTTCTGATATATCCAGTAAAATACATGGTATTATAAACACTGGGTATACATATTATTACCATCTATTTATATTAAGTAATACGTTTTGAAAGATTTCATCAATAAGGGTGATTATGTTAAATAACTGTGTGCTATAATCTTTTACTGAGGTTTTATGTATGATACATCCTATTTATTTAGAATTGCTCGTCATCCAGCTTTCATGTAAATATTAACTGCTTATACAATAAATAGACATTGCATAAGAATTTTGTCTAATCTACAATAGTACTATACCTGTTCAAAATAATATAAAAATTGCTTATTCCTATTACAAATATTCTCCATATGATAATTCAATTTATGGAGCTGAGATGTTCTGGATTGTCAAGGTACGAGTGATAATCTGATGGACTTAGGTTTATACATCAGCTTAGGAATGATTTTCATTCCATGGCTAGTGCAGATCTTAGTTTTGTAAACTTTACTAATTTAAATTTGTTATTTCACCAAAAACATTTCTAGTATGCCTGACCAAAACATTACTTTATTGGTAAACACTCAAAGTATAAAACTAAAAAAAAAAAAAAAAAAAAAAAAAATATCTGCTTTTACTGTATTTGTGTTTCTTCCTACTTTATTTTGCTTTTGCTTCATCTTAAAAGTATTAAATTTTATTTATTACTGCTTGGTGTAACTCATTCTAAGCTTTTTAGTTTAAGCACTTGGGCTTCAGACCAGATGTTTTACATTAGGAAGGTTTGTGGCCTGCACTGTGGTGGCAGGACAGGTAGCTTACATCCTTCTAAGTTGGGAACTGCTGATTGAGGGCTCAGTGTCTGTTATTCTAAAAGTGTATTAGTTCTGGTTTAAGCACTTGGGCTTCAGGCCCATTATTTTACATTAAGAAGGTTCGTGGTCTGCACTCTTGTGGGAGGAGAGGCTGGACTCTGCCCCTCTGAGCTGGGAATTTCTGGTTAAAGGCTTATAGTGCCTGCATATCTGAACTGTTTCTTACTGAAATTGGTACACCTTGTTTGCTGTAGCATAGACTAGATCCAGGCCTGCTGAATCTAGCTTTGTTTGTATGCTTGTTGTTTGTTTGCTTGTTATTTCCCTGAAACGCTAATTCCACCTAAAACGTGGCTTTTCAATGCTTCTGTGGATCCCTAGTGATATCTGCATTGCTTACTGTACTTATTTCCTTGTTTCACTTGAAAGAAAGTTACTGTTTGTCGTTTTGCATTTAAGTTACCTGTAACACATTGCATTTAAGTTACCTGGCACTTGCTCACTAAGTCAGCACTAAAAAATTAAAAGCACTACACCCTCACAAACTCCCCTTGAGTACCTTGTTCCCCATTGGCCCTTTTTTCAATTATAAAGGAATTCCCAATACTATTCTAGCATGTCCAAAGGTCAGTTGTCAATCTCCTCTCCGGTCCAGCTGGTGAATCTGGGAATCTTGAGGCAATGTTACAACTGCCTCATGTACACAGACAACCCTCTCCTACAAATTCCAACACATGTGGGAGATGCAACCATATAGCCAAACTGGAGGCTAAGCTCTCTCAACTCAGTACTGGCGTAGCCAGTCAGGAGGAGAAGGAAACCACACTCACTACAATTCCAGTCCCACAGCAAACCTAACACAAACACACAAAAACATACTTGGAGGCTCTAAATAAAAATCTGCCTAAGCAGCAGAGACCTCCAAAGCAGACACCCAAGCAACCGCTACCCCAAAACAAAACACGTGCAACACACAGCTCACAAAGCCAGTGTGCTGAACAGTCACAGCCCTTAAGGCTAAACAACACACCTGATACACTTGTAATAGGTGACTCTATCGTCAGGCACACGGACGTCCTGCTCACCAGGCTGAACAAGGAGAAGGTCACTGTGAGCTGCCTGTCGAGCGCTAGGATCCGCCACATAACACAAGCACTCAGGTCACTCCAAGGCAAGTACAAATATGACTCTGTCATTGTCCATGCTGGTGTGAATGACCTGAGACGTACCTCCCTGGACTACATGAAAAGAGACATAGAGGAGCTCTCTGAGCATGCAGCCCAGGCCGGTATGACCCTGACCTTGAGTAGCATCTTACCCTCACCAAGAATGATGCCATAATATGAAGATAAGATGATCAATTTCAACAATTGGCTTAAGTATTGGTGTCATTCAAAGGGGATCCAATGCCTGTCAGCCTGGGATGACATGCTCGACAAGCCGCGATGCTTCGCTAGGGACGGCTTGCACCGGTCACCCCTGGGCTTTCGGATATTGGCAAAGGCTCTTGCTACCCCATAGTGCCTTTTTAGGCAAGGCTCAAAAGACAAACCCACCTCCATAGGTATCACAAGGGATAAGAAACTAAGAGTAATGCTACTCAACGCCAGAAGTCTAAACCTCAAGATGCAAGCACTCGAAACTCTCCTTAGCATGGAGAACATCGATATCTGTGCAGTAACAGAAACATGGTTCAAGGCTCCCGAGAGCACCCCAGCACTACCAGGTTATACCTCATACCATGCTTTTCGGCCCCAAAACTTGGACCGAACCACAAAAGGAGGGGGAGTATCAATATTCGTCAAAGATACCCACACCTCCAGGTTGGTGGCACAGCACGAAGCATCAGAGACTATCCATGTGCAACTAACAGTGGGTGAAACTGCCTTCCAGTTTATAGCCTGCTACAGACCACCCTCCCAAACCCAGGAACCACACTCGGCCTTCCTGAGAACACAGGAAAATATGAAGGTCTCTCCAAACACCATTATATTGGGCGACTTCAACTACCCAAACATAGACGGAACATTACTCTAGCTCCAACACCCTAGCCCAAAGGTTCCTAGAATTTATAAACTCAAATGCTATGGAACAACTTGTTACCACTCCCACAAGAGGGGAAAACATACTGGACCTGATCATCACCAACATGGGGACTCTATGCTCCAGACCAGAAGTGTATCCCTCACTGGTAACCCTCACTGGTAAGATCAGACCATAAACTAATCTCACTGGATATTCACATCCCGACCCCACCCCCTGCTCAGAAAACCACAGTGAAAAACTTCTCTAAAGCAAATGTCACACTCCTCAAAACCGAGGTGGAATCCTTCAAAGCCCCCGGGCCTGTGGAAAATATGGCCCAGACCACAGAATCCTTTATAAACGCATTCTGTGAACACCTTCAGGAATGCATGGATCATGCAATCCCAAATAAAACCAAGACCCAATCCTCCAAAGGCAGACGTCCTGTCTGGTGGACCCCAGCCATAAACAAACTATACAATAGAAGGAGGAAGCTACTATATGACAGAGCAAAATTCCAAAAAGGGAAGGCATCTCTGATCAGTATTAGCAAAAAACTACAGGCACTCATAAAATTGTCTAAGGCCAGCTTAGAGAGAAAAATTGCACAGGACACCAAGGATAATCACAAGGCTTTCTTTAATTATGTTAGGAACCTGGGTGGGAATTCCCAGATATGCTCAGAATTAGTCCAAAATGACAAAAAATACACCGAACCCACAGACATTGCCAACATCCTAGCTGACAGGTTCAGTGCAAATTTCTCCCCCTCCTCCCCACCAAAAGGGCAAATATCTATCCCAGCAGAGTGCTGCCCCCTGACATCTCAGATACTCAGGTAAGAGCTGTCCTCTCCAAAGCAAAAAACACAGCATCAATGGGACAAGACATGGTCCCGGACTGCGTCCTACATGAACTCCAAGAAGAGCTAAACCCAAACATAAAACTGCTGTTCAGTCTCAGCCTTACTACAGGATATGTACCCAAAGAGTGGCGTACAGCAACAGTGGTCCCTCTCCACAAAGGTGGTGCCTCAATGGATCCTGGAAACTATCGCCCCATAAGCCTGACTAGCTTGGTCTGCAAAGCTATGGAAAGGATCATCATGGACCTCATAAATAAAGATATTGGGGACCTACAGACACTGGATCCTACCCAGTTCGGCTTTAAGGGCAGATCCTGCCTCTTAAACCTGGTCGATTTCTTTGAAACGGTCACCAAGGCCATCGACGAGGGGAAGGTGGTCCACACAGCCTACCTGGACCTCACAAAAGCCTTCGATACAATACCCCACTCAGGCATTATAGATAAGCTCACCAGCTTAAATATAAACCCCTATGTCACTAGATGGGTTGCAAACTGGCTCAAGGACAGAACCCACACGGTTAGAATTGCTGGAGCCATGTCAGACTCCAAACCAGTTACAAGTGGCATCCCACAAGGCTCAGTCCTGGGACCTCTCTTGTTCGGTATATATTTCTCAGAGGTACAGGCCAGGACGGAAGGACTGTGGCTGACCAAGTTCGCAGATGACTGCAAACTGGGTGCCATAATCGACTCTCCAGCCGACACAAGCATCCTCCAAAAGGGCCTCATAGAAACAGACAAATGGTGCCAGAGCCATGGCCTCAAGCTAAACGCCAAAAAGTGTATAGTCATCCCCTTTGGCAAAAACAAAGTGCCCACAAATTACCACATAGGTGGTAATCCATTAAGTACAGAAGAAGTAATTAGGGACCTGGGGACCCAAGTTGATAGCAATCTCTCATTTGACAACCACGTGGCCAAAGTGGTTAGAAAAACATTTTATATAGCCCACCTAATCATGAAGAGATTCACATCTAGATCAGGGGAGGTCATAGTGCCTCTTTACTCATCCCTCATCAGGCCCATAATTGAGTACAATGCCCCTTTTGGGATGTACCTTACCAGACACCTGCAGCAACTGGAAAGACCCCAAAAGTACCTCACCAAGAGGATCAAAGGGCTCAAACAGATGCCATATGCTGCCCGGTTAAAGAAATTCCAGGTCTACTCAGTGGCATACCGCCTGCTCAGAGGCGGATCTGTGCCTGACGTATAAAGCCATGTCCAACCCGGAATTAACGGACATGCTGCACCTCAGAAAATCCAAATCCCATCAAGCTACGCGCTCGAGAGACTTGAACCTCAGCACTGAAATAAATAGGACATGCTGGAGGGACAGGTTCATAACCAAGAGGCTCCCTTCACTCGAATAAAATCCCAGTCCAGGTTAGGCAGAGTCCCTCATTGACTCTCTTCAAGAGGAATCTTGATGAGTGGATGGGAGATCGTAGGTTTACCCCGGGTATCACTTCTGTGTCACTGTTAGACAGAGGCACAGTATACTAACCTCGAAAAAGGGCATAGCAAAATTAGTTTAAAATGGGTGGTGAAAGCCAAACACACTTTGGCTAGGCTTATAAATGCCCTAGGGCAGATAGCCTAGTATGAACCTATGAACCTATGATTTATCTTTGTTATTTTCCCATCAAGATCACAGATTTGCTAACCAAACTAGAACAGACAAAATATTTGCTGCCCATGACTTGCACTTTAAAATCATTAATTTCTTAATCACTCCCTGCCCCTTTTCAGACCACAATTCCTGGATACTAAAACTTCAAAATGTGTGCAAACCATTAATCTTTAACTCCAGAATTCCAGCATATGTAAGAGTTCAAACCCTGGTTATTATCCAATTTACAGTTCTTCTTAGATATTAATTACACCACAGAGATACATAAAATGATATGGGACTCATTAAAAACTTACATATATGGTAAAACCTAACTTGTATTAAAAAAAAAAAAAATCAGAGAATGGGATTGTGAATTATTAGATCTACAATCCAAACTTTTGTCAGTAAAAGCTAAAAAAATCAAAATCATTTGGAGATAAAAAAGAAAGAAGAAGTATTAAACAATAAATACAATGAAATTCTAACACATAAAACTAGTTTAGCTTTAGAAAAACTAAAAATTAATACCTTGGCCATTTTTCCAATATCTACATAAATTTATCCACAAGAATCAAAATACAATTAAAAGCTAATAACATTAATAGTATCTTCCATGAAAAGAAAGGGAAAAATGTCTCGGATATAGGTGACATTCTTGATGCCTACAGAAATCATTATAGGGAACATTTCCAAAAAGAAAATATACATATCGATCAATTAAATCTACATGAAAAATGTTCTAATATTAAAAAATACCATAAAAATTAAAACTAGATCTGCAAGCATCCATATCCTACAAAGAAACAGATACAATAAAAGAGGCTAAAAATAATAAAGCTCCAGGTATAGATGGCATAATTATGGAAATATAAACGTTTTCCTTCAAGATACTATTCCTCTTCCAAAAAGCTCCATTAGAAATTCCGTCACAAGCTTTACCACCACCTTCTTGGAGATGTTCCTTAATCACACCAGTCCTAAAGGAAAACAAATCCCCAAACCTCTGTACCTCATACAGACCCTATATCATTACTAAATGACTATAAGATATTTCTGACAATATTAACTAACAGAATGAAAATGCCACTATCCAAAACAATAAATAATGATCAAACTGGATTTATACATCATAGACACACACATGACAACATTAAAAGGATAATTTCTCTTACAGATTATGTTAATAAAGAAAATAAACACTCATAATTGGCTTAGATACAGAGAAAGACTTTGCTTCCCTAAATTGGGACTACTTATTCAAAATCCTAATGCTATTTGAATTTCCTGCATCCTTTTGATCATATCCAAAAGAATATATATACAAATAATTTAGTATACGTCAAGTTAGGTCCTTTTACCTCTATACATATAACGAAAGGCACTAAACAAAGATGTCCATGTCACCGATTCTATTTGCTCTGGCTATGAAACATTGGCAGAGTCAATTCGTAACAATATAAAAATCAAAGGAATAGATGTTTATGAACAATAAAATTCTAAAGTAATGCTATTTGCTGATGACATATTACTAACATATTACTAACATTATCTAATACAAAAAAAGATATTAGAAGAATTCTATGTATTAATTGACGAATTTCACATGACTTCAGGACTCCATTTCAATAAATCAAAATCAAAATTTTTATTTTTAAATTAAAAAAGAAGACTATGGGAGATCACATCAGAGGGAAAATAATTTACCTTAAAATATTTAGGAATTGAGTTATTAAAGGATAATAATGAATTAGTCTCAAAAAACTACAATATCATCAATACAATTAAAATATCTGTGGAAAATGGAACAAAATAATATTAACATCTGAAGATAGATTACAGTTAATAAAAATGGTTTTACTGCCCAAGATCTTAAAAATTGCCCTGGCAATACAACTGATACCAGAAAAGAATACACTTAAAGAAATAAATTCATGCCTAATAACATTTTTATGGTTTAAAAAAAAAAAAACAGAGTAGCTTTAATACATCATATCAGACCATGGAAACAGGGAGGATTAAACTTTTCTGATACAGAAACATACATAAAAGCATCAATATGTAAAACAACCTCAGATTGGAGAAGTCCAACTTACTCTGCAAATTGGAAAGAATTACTAACTGTAATATCAATAAATGCATTTATTGTAAATTTCAAACAGATAAAAAACAATTTGCCATGTCAGATATTTTGTATTAGAATGCAATATAACATAACTAAACCCACTAAAACTCGTATGATTAATTTCATGGACTCAATTTGGAAAATTATTAATGCAAATATAGATTTAAAAATTTGGTTTGATATTTTAACACCATTTATAGTCACAAAGAACTTTTCACATAAAATATATAGAGAAATTATTAATTCTTGGGAACAGAAAGGATTTGCTTGTTGGCTCCAATGTATCAAAGAAAGTACAGTTGTGTACCTACCATAAATGTAGATGTTCGAGTGTATTCACTGTTGCAGTCATTACACTTGGGTTATCCTGCTGGCATGCTACCCGCAGTCGGTTATCCTGCTGGCAGGCTACCCGCAGTCGGCCTGAATTTCAAAGTCTTGGTCCGGCATCGGTTGCTGTCACCTCTTCCCTGACGTTAGTGCGCCAGGGGTATAAAAGATGCAGCAGACGCCATTTTCTTCAGTTTTTCTTGCCCCAGATGTCAGGTGCCCCCAAAAGGGTAGGCTCAAAACGATGCCAATAAAAAAGCATGCACTAAAATAAAACATTACCTTCATCTACAAGCAAATACACCACATAGGTTGTATAGAATAGAGAAGCACAGATATGTCCCAGCAAAGAAAGGGGGATGGTGGGTGGGTAACCTGGACTGCAACAGTGAATACACTCGAACATCTACATTTATGGTAGGTACACAACTGTACTATGTTCATCGTGTTTCACTGTTGCAGTCATTATACTTGGGTTGAATCCCAAAGCTGAGGTTGGGTGGCTGTGTCTAAATAGAGTTAGGAGTGGCTATGAGGCCCTGCAGAACTGCAGTGGCAAAGCCTGCTCTGGATTTACAGTAAAGAGGTAAGTGGTAGTGCTTTGTAAAAGTGTGCACTGAAGTCCAAGTTGCAGCCTCTAAAATGTCTTCGGTTGGTACTCCTCTGAGGAAGGCTGCTGAAGTGGCTGCTGCTCTGGTTGAATGTGGCCTAATGCCCTTAGGCACTGATTTGCCATGTTGTGAATAACAAACAAATGCAGTGGCCTATCCATTTTGAAATAGTCTGCTTTGAGATGGCCTTTCCTTGTGATCCTGCAGCATATGCCAAGAGTTGCTCAGTCTTTCTGAAATCTTTAGTTCTGTCCAAGTAGAAGCGTAGCTGTCTGTGTATGTCCAAAGAATGCAGAAGTCTCTCCCCCTTATTCTGTGGGTTTGGATAAAAGGTAGGCAAATAAATGGTCTGGTTAAGGGCCACACTGGGCACTACCTTAGGCATAAATGTTGGGTTTGTCCTCACAGAAACCCTGTCTAGATGGAAAATTATGAAAGGTTCCACAGCCATTAGTGCCTGTAATTCTGAAACTCCTCTTGCCGAGGTTATTGCTAGGAGCAGAGCTGTTTTCCATGATAAGAATTTTATTTCCGCTATATTGGCTGGCTCAAAAGGAGGCAGTGTGAGTTTTTCCAAGACATAATTGAGGTCCCATGCAGGTATTGGCACTCTCCTTGGAGGTCTTATGTTTTTGGCCCCTCTGAGGTACTGCCTTAGCAGTGGATGTGAAAAAATAGGTGGGTCCATATTGTAATGAGCTGAAATGGCAAAGGCATGGATCTTAATTGATGAAAAGGATAGGCCTTTGTCCAGCATCTCAGTTAAGTATTACAATATCTGAGGGATATTTGGTACAAGCGTGTCAGTTCCTTGTGCCTGGTTCCAAGCACAGAATCTCTTCCATTTTTCTGCAATAGATCTTCTGGTGCTAGGCCTCCTGGCCTCCAAAATAACATCCATAACTGCTTTAGAGAGGGGTGTGTTCTGAATAGTTACATTATCCGCCATGCTGCCAGATTTAGGGTTCTGAGCTGGCTGTGCAGGATTTCATTGTTTTGTTGGGTCAGTAAGTGAGGAATTTGAGATAATGTCCAGGCTGGGCCTTGAGACGAGCTCTTTAGGATTGGGTACCAGTGCTGGCGGGGCCAGTCTGGGGCAATCCGCATCATTTTTGGCTTTTCTTGTCTGACCTTTAGTAGTACCCTTGGGAGGAGAGGCAGTGGAAGAAAGGCATATACTGTAAGGGTTTTCCAGCTGAATGATAGAGCATCCACTTTCCATGCTTACTTGTGATAAGTCCTTGTGCAGAATCTCTGCAGTTGGCAGTTGTGAGGGGAGGCAAATAGATCTATGTCTGGGCATCCCCATTTCCTTATCGTGCTGAAGATTTGTGGATTCAGTTTCTACTCGTGAGGATCCATGAGGTTCCTGCTTAGTTCATCTGCCAGAGTATTTGTCTTTCCTGGCAGGAATTGTGCTTGCAGGTGCACTTGATAAGTCAATGCTGTGTTCCACAAAGTCATGGCTTGTCTGCAGAGTGGGTAGGAATGTGTGCCTCCCTGCTTGTTTATGTACCACATGCCGGTAGTATTGTCCGTCTTTATCAGCAGTTGTCCTGGATGAAGTAGATCCTTGAAGGCTGTCAGGGCATTCTGAACAGCTAGCATCTCTTTGATTGATATGAAGATGCATTTGGCTTGCAGGCCATGTGCCCTGAATACATTTTCCTGCCATGTGGGCCCCCCAGGCATAATCTGATGCATCTGTTGTTAGTGTCTGCCTGGCTGTGGGTAAAGTGAATGGCTGTCCCTTGTTGTGGCGACAGGCCTGTGCCCACCATCGAAACTCCTGTTGCAGGCAGGGAATGAGGGTAATTAATGTTTCCAGGCTGTGGCAATGTTGAGTCCAAACACTTTTTAGATACCATTGTAGTTTCCTCATATGCAGTCTTGCATATGGAATTAACAGAATGCAGGATGCCATGAAGCCCAAAACCTGCAGAATTTTTCTTGCAGATAACTGGGTCTTCTGTTGCCAACATTTTGAAGTAAGAAGTCAGTTGCCTTTGTTTGTCTGGCGTGAGATAAGCTTGCACCCAGGAATATTATCTGAGAGGGTACTAGTTTTGATTTCTTTAAGTTTACTGTGTACCCTAGGCAAGTTCGTAATCTTTTTACAAACGCCAGATGCTTTATTAGAATGTCCTGGTTCCCTGCTTGAATAAGGCAGTCGTCCAAGTAAGGATATATTTGAATTCCTCTTTGTCTGCAAAAAGCAATTACTGGTGCGAGGCATTTTGTGAAGACCCTGGGCGCAGTAGATAAGCCAAAGGGCAGTGCAGAGAATTGGTAGTGCATTGAGCCAGCTATGAATCTGAGGTATCTTCTGCAAGATTGTCTGATTGGGACATGCAGGTATGCCTCTTTTAGGTCCAAAGTTACAAGCTAAGCCCTTCTTGCCCAGCATGGGCAGAAGCTGCTGCAGAGTCAACATTTTGAATTTTGGAACGTCCAGAAATGTATTTAGAATAGACAGGTCCAGTACTGGTCTCCAGGCTTTGTCCTTTCTGGGTATCAAGAAAAGTCTTGAGTAAAATCCTTGTCCCTGCTCTTGCTGTGGTACTCATTAAATGGCCCTCATGTCCATGAGGGATGAAACTTGTTTTTGTGCCTCTGCCCATTGATTGTGTGGCAGGTCTGGCATGCCTTTTGCCCTTGGCAGGGTGTGAAAGTGGAACTTGTAGCCCTGAGACACTATATTCAAGACCCATTTATCCTGGGTGATCATGTGCCAATTTTGTTAAAAAGTGCTAGATTTCCCCCTAAGGGGGTTGCCAAAAGGTAAGTGCTTGGTGCTGGCAGAGGAAAGTCATTAGGACGGTTTCCTGTATGGCTGTGATTTGTCTTCTCTGCTTTTGGAGGTAGAAGCACCCCATTGTTTAGGCCTGTATAAGCCTTGGGGCTGGGATCAGCCTCTGGGCGTCTGTATCTGCCTCTTTGTGGCCTGTCTGACACTGGAAAGGACCAATTCTTTGTAGGCCAGTTCCTGCTAAATCTGGGTGGCTGTACCTGTAAGAAATCCTTAACTGTCTGCATAGATTTCGCTTTGTCCTCCATTTTCTTCAACACCTCTTCTGCTTTAACACCAAAGTATCATGCTGTAATGGAGCATCCAATAATTTTGCTTTAACATGATCAGGCAGCTTCTGTTCCTTTAACCAAGCATGCCTCCTAATGACAGAACCTGTAACAGCGGCCCTGCAAGAGGCCTCCAGAGAACCAAAACCACATTGCAAAGTATGCTTTCCCACTTGTTCAGCTGCATGCAATAAATCCTGCATTTCCTTGTTTTCTGCACATTCAGAATTTGTCAACATTTTCTGTTTTAGCAGTGACATTAAGTATTGCTGATATTTAAGCATATGAAACTGGCAATTTAAAGCCCATACAGCCAAGGTAGCAGAAGTGTAAACCCTTTTCCCCCATCTGTCCAGAGCCCTTGAATCCCAGTCAGAGGGGATAGGGTTTTTTGCAGTGGAAGCCTTGACCCCTCTGGGACCCTGAGATATAGTTTCTGGGTCAGCAGCAGTTCTGAAACTCGAAAAAGTACAGTTGTGTACCTACCATAAATGCAGATGTTAGAGTGTATTCACTGTTGCAGTCATTACCGTTGGGTTATCCTGCTGGCAGGCTACCCGCAGTCGGCCTGAGTTCCAAAGTCTAGGTCCGGCGTTGGTTGCTGTCGCCTCTTCCCTGATGTCAGTGCGGCAGGGGTATATAAAAGATGCAGGCGACGCCATTTTCTTCAGTTTTTCTTGCCCCAGATGTCAGGTGCCCCAAAAAAGGTAGGCTAAATAATGCCAATAAACATGCATACACAAAAAACAACTTTTCCTTCATCTACAAGTAAATACACCACATAGATTGTATAGGACAGAGAAGTACAGATAAGTTCCAGTAAGAAAAAGGGGGATGGTGGGAGGGTAACTTGGACTGCAACAGTGAATACACTCGAACATCTACATTTATGGTAGGTATACAACTGTACTATGTTCATCGTGTTTCACTGTTGCAGTCATTACCATTGGGTTGAACCCCAAAGCTAAGGTTGGGAGGTTGGTGCTAAATAGGATTAGGAGAAGCTATTAGGCCCTGCAGAACTGCAGTGGCAAAGCCTGCCCTGGATTTAGAGTAGAGAGGTAAATGATAGTGCTTTGTAAAAGTATGCACTGAACTCGAAGTTGCAGCCTCTAAGAGGTCCTTGGTTGGTACTCCTCTGAGGAAGGCTGCTGAAGAGGCTGCTGCTCTGGTTGAGTGTGGCCTAATGCCCTTAGGCACTGATTTGCCATGCTGTGAATAGCAGAAACGAATGCAGTGGCCTATCCACTTTGTAATAGTCTGTTTTGAGATAGGCTTTCCTTGTGATCCTGCGGCATATGCCACTAGAAGTTGTTCAGTTTTTCTAAAAGCTTTGGTTCTGTCCAAGTAGAAGCGTAGCTGCCTGTGAATGTCCAAAGAATGCAGAAGTCTCTCACCCTTATTCTGTGGGTTTGGGAAAAATGTAGGCAAATGAACTGATGTTCTTCATCTCACATTGCTGCAGTCCTTGCACTTGGGTAGTCTGCTGTCCTCGGTCGGCCCGAATATCAAAGTATAAGGCTGACGTCGGTCAAGGCGCATTTGACTGACATCAGGACGTCAGGGTACAAATGCGCATGACCGACGTCATATCCTCAGTCTTTTTTGCCGTATGGTCCGATGCAGAAGCAGCGTTGCAAGTGCCGGTTGGCGTTCTGAAATTGTTCGATTTCGGAGTTTCAGACCGAGTCAAAGTTGGCTAAGTACCCGTTGGGAATATTTTAGTTTTTCTTGTCTCAGTGGTTTACCGGATGTCAGAAAAAGTGAATAATTGTATTTCTTGTGGGAAACAGATACCGCATAGAGACTATCATACTTTGTGTATTCCTTGTTTAGGGCCTGAGCACGACGTTGTTGGGTGTCGCTCTTGTGCTAGATTCAATAAGCGCACTATAAAGAGAAGATTAGATTGTGCCAGGTTAGTCTTTGGGAAGCGGTGCAATTATAAAATGCCGTCGGATGCTCCGACGCCCGCTTCTTCGAAGAAGCGCAAGGACAAAGCAGTTAAGCCTAGGCTAGAAGATCCATCCGTACCGGACGCCGATTCTTTAGAGGTGTCGGTGGAGCCGGTGGTTCCACCGGAGGTTTCTTTGGGGTCCCAGGGAGAGACTTTGTTATTACAGGATGTGGCCTCTCAGGAGACAGGTCAGGCTGATGGGGCTTCTCAGGTTACTATACTCCCCTCCCTGCCTAAGGTGGTTAGGCCCTCTCCTTCTGTTTCCAAGGCTTCTCCCAGGGGCAGGCCAGGTTTAGCTTCAGTTGGTGTCACCCCTAGTTCTTCTGGAACTGTGCCCAAGAAGCATATGCTTAAAATGGCAGAAGATTTGATTACCTTGATTAGGGGTTCTTTGCCCCCTCCTGATAAGAGACCTAGGGTGGAGCCTGAGCTAGGGAGTTTTGAGCAGGCTTCGGATGTTTCAGAGTCTTCGGCTGAAGACTTGCAGGAGTACTCTCCTTATTCTGATTCTGATGTGGATGATTCTACTCCTGCTTCTCCTCCTGAGGATTTTTCTTTCTCAGAAACTCTTCATTCCATGAGGGAGCATTTTAAGTGGGAAGGTCAGGACTTCTCTGATTCCAGGAAAAGGCTTAGGGAATTTTTGTTTTTACCCCAGCATAGGCCTTTGGCTATACCTCCTGTTTTGGATGTAGTGGAAGATGTTTTTACAGAGGCTTCTCTTAATCCTGATTCTTTGCCTCCTGCTCCTGTTAAACCGGATAGGTATTACAGGGTGCCTGAAGCTCATAAGTATCTTAAGAGTCCTAGGGCAGACCCAGAAACTGTTAGCCAGGGGCCTAAAGGTGTTAAGGCTTCTGTTGTCAAGAATCCGGTTCCTGCAGATAAAGAGGCCAGGGCCTTGGATAGATGGGGAAAGAAAGTTTATACTTCTTCCACTCTAGCTATGAGGGCTTTAAATTGCCAGTTTCACATGTTGAAATACCAAAACTATCTCCTTTCACAATTGAAGTCTAAGGTTGATGCTCTGGCGGAAGGTATTGATTGTAAAGAGTTGCAAGATTTAGTACATGTTTCTGAACAGGTGGGTAAGCATTCTTTGCAATGTGGTTTTGATGCTGTACAGGCCTCCTCTAGGGTGGCTGCCACTGGGTCAGTTCTTCGCAGGCACGCCTGGCTGAGGGATCAAAATTTATCTGACCATGTTAAAACAAGGATTTTAGATGCTCCTTTACAATCCGATGTGTTGTTTGGTTCTCCTGTTGAGGCAGTTTTAAAGAAAATGGAAGACAAGGCTAAGTCTATGCAGACTGTTAAAGATTTTTTGCAGGTCCAACCTCCAAAGTTTAGTAGAAATTGGCCTACTAAGGGGTGGACGTATCCTTCTTATGATTCCCAGTCTAGGGGTAGATCTAGACGTGGTAGGGGCAGAGCTCAGGGCTCTTTCAGGCCTAGAACAGGGAGTTCTCCTGCACAGTCTTCGGGTGAGGGCAGGGGTCAGTCCTTTCGTAAACAGACCCAATGACCTACCTTTTCAGCTGCCAGAGCCTTCTCGTCTGGCAGCACCTTTGGGAGGAAGTTTGGCACTTTTCAAAGAAAATTGGAGTTTAATTACCCAAGACAGATGGGTATTGGATATCATACACCACGGTTACAGGTTTTATTTCCATACCTTGCCTCCTTTCAAAGGCATGCCAGACGTTCCTCCTCAACAAAGAATAGAGGCTCACAAGCAAATTTCTCTGTTACTTCAAATAGGGGCCATACAGCCAGTCCCTATGCCAGAAGTGGGCCTAGGATTTTATTCTCGCCTGTTCCTAGTACCAAAGAAGGGGAACACGTGGAGACCAATTTTGGATTTATCTATCCTCAACACTTATCTGGACATTCCCAAGTTCAAAATGTTGACGTTACAGCAGCTTTTACCTCTGCTGGGCAAAGATCATTGGATGGTAACTTTGGATCTCAAGGAGGCTTACCTTCATGTTCCTATCAGACTAAGTTGCAGGAAGTATCTGCGGTTTCGAGCTGGGACTTCTCACTATCAGTTCTCTGCATTGCCCTTTGGCTTATCTACTGCCCAGAGTGTTCACAAAGTTCTGGCTCCAGTGATAGCTTTCTTCAGGCTAAAAGGAATACAGATCTATCCTTATTTGGACGATTGCCTGATTCTGGCTCAAGGAAGGGACGAGCTTCTTCATCATTTAGAATATGTGATAGCAGTGCTAAGATGCCTGGGGTATTCTGTGAACGAAATAAAGTCCAGTCTAGTACCCTCTCAGGACATGTGCTTTCTGGGTGTAAGACTGAATACAGCATCCCAGATGGCCTTTTGACCCCGGACAAACAAAAGAATCTTTCCCTTTACTTCCATCAACTATCTCATCAGTCCGGGCTGACTGCAAGGACAGTCCTTCAAGCCTTAGGGTTCATGGCATCTTGTATTCTGGTGCTTCCCAATGCCAAACTGCATATGAGGAAGCTACAATGGTATCTCAAAAATGTATGGACACAGCACTGCCAGGATCTGGACACTGTCATTCAAATAATACCTTGCATTCAAAAGGAGTTTTTGTGGTGGGCTCAGGAATGTCACCTAAACAAGGGACTCTCTGTGACCCGGCCAGAGGCGAGTCAGATTTTAACGACAGATGCCTCAGACAAAGCTTGGGGAGCTCATCTAAACGGAAAGTGGATACAAGACAAGTGGCCTGCCAGACTACAACATCTACATATCAACTTGAAGGAGATGTTAGCAGTCCAGTTTGCATTAATAGCTTTCAAGGATTTACTTCTTCCAGGGCAGGTGTTGATTCTAACAGACAACACAACTGTCATGTGGTACATCAACAAGCAAGGGGGAACACATTCTTATCCTCTATGCAGGCAAGCAATGATTTTGTGGGAGACTGCTCTCAGTTTACAGCTCAATCTTCAGGCAAGGTTTCTGCCGGGAGCACAGAACTCCTTAGCAGATGTGTTGAGCAGACGATTTATGGATCCCCACGAGTGGAAATTGGATCCTCATGTATTTCAGAAATTGACAGTGTCATGGGGAACTCCAGACATAGATCTGTTCGCTTCTCCACTAAACCACCAGCTGCCAAAGTTTTGCACAAAAGGTTTCATCCCACAGCTTGGAAAGTGGATGCTCTTTCCTTCAATTGGAGCAATCTTCATGTGTATGCCTTTCCGCCTCTGCCTCTCCTCCCAAAGGTACTACTAAAGGTCAGACAAGACAAGCCAAGGATGATTTTGATAGCTCCAGATTGGCCTCGACAGCATTGGTACCCATTACTGAGAAGCCTGGTACGGAAGCCTCCATGGCCTTTGCCTTCGATTCCACACCTGTTGTCTCAGGAGGACAGTCATTTGCTCAATGTCAAGCTTCACTCTCTGCACCTAACGGCCTGGCATATTCTGTTTTGAACCATAGTGGGCCTCCACTTCCACAGCAAGTTTTGAATGTTATTTTGGAAGCTAGAAGGCCTAGTACAAGGAAAGTGTACGCAGATAAATGGAAGAGATTTTTATTTTGGAGTGCAGCAAAGGATTTTGATGTTTCTGAGCCTAATTTAAGTATGGCTCTTCAATGTCTTACTGAGTTACTGGACAAAGGTTTGTCCTTCTCTTCTATTAAGGTTCATGCTGCAGCAATTTCGGCTCACTATGATTGTGACCCACCATTGTTTTCTCATCCTTTGTTCAAGCAATTTCTTAGAGGGGCAAAGAATATAAGACCCCCACCAAGAGCTCCTACTCCTGCTTGGGATCTCAATTTTGTGTTGGAGAAACTCACTCTACAACCTTTTGAGCCTGCAGCTACTACTGAATTAAAGTTTTTATCATGGAAGACTGCTTTTTTGTTGGCTATTACCTCTGCAAGAAGGGTTTCTGAGTTGCAGGCCCTTATGGCGGTTGAGCCTTTCTTAATTTTCCATAAGGATAGGGTATCTTTACGCACTAATCCTTCCTTTATGCCTAAAGTGGTTTCTAGTGTGGCTTTAAACCAAACTATTCATTTGCCTACTTTTTATGCAAATCCCCAAAATAAAGGGGAAAAGATTTTGCACACTTTAGATGTACACAGGCAGTTGCGATATTATTTGGACAGAACTAAAGGGTTCAGGCAGTCTCAGCAGTTATTTGTTTCTTTTGCTTTGAGTTCTCAGGGCAAGCCTGTGTCAAAACAAACTATTTCTAAGTGGATTGGGTTTTGCATTGCTTTCTGTTATTCCCATCATGGCAAGGAGATTCCAGCTGGGATTAGGCCTCATTCCACTAGGGCTACTGCCACTTCAACAGCTTTTTTGAGGGGGGTGGCAACTAAGGATATCTTGGAGGCAGCTACTTGGAGTTCAGTGCATACTTTCTCTAGGCATCATCACCTACCACTTTACTCTAAATCCAGGGCTGGTTTTGCCACTGCTGTTTTGCAGGGCATTTTGGCAGCTCCTGCTTCCTTATAGTTTGGCCATCCTCCCTTACCTCTGCTTTGGGATTCTACCCAAGTGTAAGGACTGCAGCAATGTGAGATGAAGAACATAGTACAGTTTTGTACCTACCATAAATGTAGATGTTCGAAGATCCACATTGCTGCAGTCCAATTTACCCTCCCTCCTTCCCCTCTGTAGTTGGAGGCGGTTAAGTGGGTTGGGTTGTCAATATGAGGTATATTGCATATATTGTATATATTGTATATATTGTACATATTTTTAGTGCTAGGAGGCTTGGTTGTTGGTTTGCTGTCTTTTGGTTTTGACCTTTATTTTTAGGGTCTTCTGACATCTGGGGCAAGAAAAGACTGAGGATATGACGTCGGTCATGCGCATTTGTACCCTGACGTCCTGATGTCAGTCAAATGCGCCTTGACCGACGTCAGCCTTATACTTTGATATTCGGGCCGACCGAGGACAGCGGACTACCCAAGTGTAAGGACTGCAGCAATGTGGATCTTCGGACATCTACATTTATGGTAGGTACAAAACTGTACTTTTGGTTAAGGGCCACACTGGACACGACCTTAGGCATAAATGTAGGGTTCATCCTTAGAGAAACCCTGTCCGGATGAAAAATGATAAAGGGTTCCACAGCCATGAGCGCCTGCAACTCTGAGACTCGTCTAGCAGAGGTAATTGCTAGGAGCAGAGCTGTTTTCTAGGATAAGAATTTCATATCAGCTGTACAGGCTGGCTCAAACGGAGGCAGTGTGAGTTTTTCCAAGACATAGTTGAGGTCCCATGCACGTATTGGTGCTCTCCTTGGAGGTCTTACGTTTTTGGCCCCTCTGAGGAACTGCCTTAGTAATGGATGAGAAAAAATACGTGGTTCTGTATTGTAATGAGCTGAGATAGCAGAGGCATGAATTTTAATTGATGAAAAGGAAAGGCCTTTATCCAGCATCTCAGTTAAGTATTGCAAAATCTGAGGAATATTTGGAGCAGCTGTGTCAACACCTTGTGTCTGGTTCCAAGCACAGAATCTCTTCCATTTTTCTGCATAAGACTTTCTGATGCTAGGCCTCCTGGCCTACAAAATAACATCCATCACTGCTTTACAGAGAGGTGTGTCTTGAATGGCTACATTATACGCCATGCCGCCAAGTTTAAGGTCCTGAGTTGGCTGTGCAGTATCATACTGTCCTATTGGGTCAATAAGTGTGGAATTTGAGGTAATGTCCAAGCTGGGCATTGAGACAATCTCTTTAGGATTGGGTACCAGTGCTGGCGGGGCCAGTCTGGGGAAATCAGTATCATTTTTGGCTTCTCTTGTCTGACCTTGAGGAGTACCTTGGGGAGGAGAGGCAGAGGAGGAAAAGCATATACTGTTAGGTTTTTCCAGCTGAAAGATAGAGCATCCACTTTCCATGCTTGCTTGTGATAAATCCTTGTGCAGAATCTCTGTAATTGGTAGTTGTGAGGAGAGGCAAATAGGTCTATGTCCAGGCATCCCCATTTCCTTGTTATCATGCTGAATACTTGTGGGTCCAATTTCCACTCGTGGGGATCCATTAGGTTTCTGCTTAGTTCGTCTGCCAGAGTATTTATCCTTCCTGGTAGGAATTGTGCTTGCAGATGTACTTGGTAAGTCAGTGATGTTTCCCACAAGTTCATGGCTAGTCTGCAGAGGGGGTAAGAATGCGTGTCCCCCCTGCTTGTTTACGTAACACAGGACTGTAGTATTGTCTGTCTTTATCAGTAGTTGTCCTGGATGAATTATGTCCTTGAAGGCTGTCAGGGCATTCTGAACAGCTAGCATCTCTTTTTGATTGATATGTAGATGCATTTGACTTGTGGACCATGCGTCCTGAATACATCTTCCTGCCATATGTGTCCCCCAGGCATAATCTGATGCATCTGTTGTCAATGTCTGCCTGGCTGTGGGTAAGGTGAATGGCTGTCCCGTGTTGAGGTGACATGCTTTTGAAACTCCTGTTGCAGGCAGGGAATGAGGGTAGTTATGGTTTCCAGGCTGTGGCAATGTTGAGTCCAAACACTTTTTGAATACCATTGAAGTTTCCTCATATGCAGTCTTGCATATGGAATTAGTAGTATGCAGGATGCCATGAAGCCCAACGCCTGCAGAATTGTTCTTGCAGGTAACTGGGTCTTTGTTGCCAACTTTGTGAAATAAGTAGTCAGTTGTCTGTGCTTGTCTGGCATGAGATAAGCCATCTGAGCAGTTGTGTTTAAGCTTGCACCCAGGAATATTATCTCGAGAGGGTACTAGTTTTGATTTCTTTTAGTTTACTGTGTACCCTAGACCTGTTAGTAATCTTTTTACAAATGCCAGATGCTGTAGTAGAATGTCTTTGTTCTCTGCTTGAATAAGGCAGTTGTCCAAGTAAGGATAGATTTGTATTCCTCTGTCTGCAAAATGCAATTACTGGTGCCAGGCATTTTGTGAAGACCCTGGGTGCAGTAGATAAGCCAAAGGGCAGTGCAGAGAACTGGTAGTGCATTGAGCCAGCTATAAATCTGAGGTATCTTCTGCATGACTGTCTGATTGGAACATGCAGGTATGCCTCTTTTAGGTCTAAAGTCACAAGCCAAGCGCTCTTGCACAGCATGGGCAAAAGCTGCTGCAGAGTTAATATTCTGAATTTTGGAATATCCAGGAATGTGTTTAGGATGGACAGGTCCAGTATTGGTCTCCAGGCTTTGTCCTTTCTGGGTACCAAGAATAGCCTTGAGTAAAATCCTTGTCCCTGCTCTTGCTGTGGTACTTGCTGAATGGCTCTCATGTTCATGAGAGATGCAATTTGTTTTTGTGCCTCTGCCCATTGATTGCATGACAGGTCTGGCATACCGTGTGGTCTTGGCAGGGTGTGAAAGTGGAACCTGTAACCTTGAGACACGATATTTAGGACCCATTTGTCCTAGGTGACCATGTGCCAATTTTGTGAAAAAAGTGCTAGTTTCCCCCCAAAGGAGCTGCCAGAAGATAAGTGCTTGGTGCTGGCAGGGGAAAGTCATTGAGGCTGTTTCCTGTATGGCTGTGATTTTTCCTCTCCACCTTTGGAGGTAGAAGCACCCCATTCTTTAGGCCTGTATGAGCCTTGGGGCTGTGATCTGCCTCTGGGGCGTCTGTATCTGCCTCTTTGTGGCCTGTCCGACACTGTAAAGGACCAATTTTTTGTAGGCCAGTTTCTGCTAAATCTGGGAGGCTGTACCTGTAAGAAATCCTTCACTGTTTGCATAGATTTAGCTTTGTCCTCCATTTTCTTCAACACCTCTTCTGCTATAACACCGAAGTATCATACTGTAAAGGAGCATCTAATAGTTTTGTTTTAACATGATTGGGCAGATTCTGTTCTTTTAACTAAGCATGCCTCCTAATAACAGAACCTGTAACTGCAGCCTTGCAGGAGACCTCTAGAGAATCAAAACCGCATTGCAAAGTATGCTTTCCCACTTGTTCAGCTGCATTCAATAAAATCCTGCATTTCTTTGTTTTCTGCACATTCTGAATTTGCCAACATTTTCTGTTTAAGCAGTGACATAAGATATTGCTGATACTTAAGCATATGAAATGGACAATTTAAAGCTCTTACAGCCAAGGTAGCGGAAGTATACATCTTTTTTCCCCATCTGTCCAGGGCCCCTTGAATCCCTACCAGAGGGGATAGGGTTTTTTTTTGCAGTGGAAGCCTTGACCCCCTTGGGACCCTGAGAAATAGTTTCTGGGTCAGCAGTAGGGTTTTTGTAAAGAAATTTATGTGACTCAGGCACCCTGTAGTACCTGTCTGGCTTAACAGGAGCTGGTGGTAGAGAGTCAGGAGACAGATGAGACTCTGAAAATACATCATCTACAATATCTAAAACAGAAGGAATAGCAAGGGGCCTGTGCTGAGGTAATAAAAGGAAGTCTCTGAGCCTTTTCTTGGATTCTGAGTAATCCTGGCTCTCCCAGTGGAAATGCTCCCTTCATGGTATGCAGGGTCTCCCCAAAAGAATAATCCTCAGGAGGAGAGGCTGAAGGGATAGATTCTTCAGCATCAGATTTCTCACAGGGAGGAAGGGAATATTCCTGTTCAGAAGAGGACTCAGATGAAATGGAAACCTGATCAGAAGATTCATATTCTATCTCTTGCCTAGGCCTCTTATCAGGAGGGGGATGGGAACCCCTGATCAGAGTAATTAGGTCTTCAGCCATTTTAAGCATCTGTTTTTTAGGCATGGAGGCCTGTCCAGGAGAATGCTGTACTTGTTTCTTTGTCTTTAGAGGTGCTTTTGTCCTTGCCTTTGTTACTGAAGATGGTTTTACATACAACTGTGTAGGTCTGAAAACACCCTCAGAAGCCGATGCCTGCTCAGCAGCTCCAGACCCATCTGAGGGAATAGTTTCCGAGTGTCCAATACCTTGAATTTCCAGAGGCCTAGTCGGCTCTACGTGGGAGTCGGAAGCGGCCTGTGGCTCTGAGGTAGTCGGCGCCAGGGGCTGCGAACGCACCTCACTGAGAACCGGCGAAAGGCCCAACAGAAGCCTCGTCGTTGGTTTTGGACCTCGGATGCCTGTCCTATTCTTTTTCTTTGCGCGTTTTATAAACTCCAGTCTTCGGCTGTTCCGACGGCATTATATAATTGAATCTTCTGCCAAAATAATGTAATGCAAAAAACCAAGAAAAACTAACTACATTAGTAAGATGCATGAACACATGGATTCTGAGGTATATACCCCTGCTAGTTTACATCAGGTTAATACTGCATACAGGCACATTAGAACTGCGACGATTTATTTCTGGAAGGGTCTATTGATAGACACCTTTCAGTATCTTTCTATGGCAGCACCTAGAATTCCTAGTATTTCTGGGACTCCAAAACTACACAAGGATATTAGGAACCCCCCTTTTAGACCCATTGTTGATGGTAGGGGTTCGATTACTTTTGCTTGTGCTAAATTGGTAGATAGTATTCTTAAACCACTTATTAACCAGGAGTTACAAATATGTCGTGATTCATGGAGTTTCCTGGATAATATTAACAACTTGGAGTATAAGGACAACAACATTTTTGTTACGATCGATGTAAAAGATCTATACACAGTCATCCCCCACCAATTGGGTATAGAATGGGTGAGAGAATTTATGTTGTCCAAGAATGTAGAGCATGATAAAATATGTCTGGTTGAAACACTTTTGGATCCGATTCTAATAACTATATTATGTTTGACAAGAATATATTTTTACAAAACAAAGGGGTAGCCATGGGGTCCCCATGTGGTGCCAGTTTCGCCAACAGTGTCATGGCATATTGGGAACATAATTTTTTGTTCCCTGATAGTGTTTTTCAGGAAAATGTACTATGGTACACCAGATACCAAGACAACATGTGTCTGGTATGGCAAGGTGACATCAAACTGATCGAAGGATTCATACAACATATTACCAACAAAACCAATTTTCTTGAATTCACTTATCAAGTAGGGGTAGATAGCATAACATATCTTGATGTACAACTGATTAATGACAGGGATAACAAGCAGTATAAAGCTACCATTTATAGGAAACCTACCTACTCCAATGCCTTCCTGCACTATACTAGTGAACATCCATATCACTAGAAAAGGGCAGTTGTTAAAGGCCAGTTGGTGAGAGCTGCACGGATGGTTACTGAAGATGTTGACTTTGACTTAGAATGTAATAAGATGAAGTCCATGTTCACAAGTAGGGGGTATCCTATCAAATTATTTTTAGAAACACTTACAGAAGTTAAAGATAAGAGATCCACAGGTTGGTTTAAACCTATTTTAACTAGTAGAGCATATAAGGATGGTATTACTACCAATACTAATCTAATTACATGACAGCATGACAAAAACGATGACAGTGTCACGTTATTGCATCTCAGTTTCCTATCTACTTTTTTTCAGCTGACACGGCAAGAGTCAAAGAGATTTTTATAAAAAATTGGGCATTAATTTTGGAAGAACCGTCCACTTGTACTAAGCTAGGTATCAGACCCCGCTTCACTTTTAGAAGGGGTTTTAACCTTAAAAATCTGTTGGAAAGGCATAAGAATGAGCATCTAGGTACGAACAAGCGGGTACATAAAGGTATGCGTAAATGTGGGCATTGTACACAGTGTAAACACATTCAAGTGACTACTGACATCAATATTAATAACAAACACTACACAATAAATGGCTCCTTTAATTGTGAGTCCAAAGCTGTAGTATATGCAGCTTGCTGTCAGGTTTGTCCCTCATTTTATATAGGTAAGACCGCGGAAACTAAAACAAAGAATATCTGAGCATTGTTATGCTGTTAGTAAAGGTGATGTTAACAATGCTCTTGCTCGGCATATTTTACAATTTCCAACACATGAGTTTTTATTTTTGGTTGTACACCAAACACTTTTAGACCCAAGAGGGGGGCCTTGGCAACTTTTATTAGAACAAAATGAGTTGTATTGGCAAATCAAAACGGCTGCATACATTTTCCCTGGTTTAAATGAATTTGTGTCTATTAAAAGCGTGTTAAAATTAAAAGCTTTAAATAGATAACATATTAATTTTGCATAAAAGATTTCAAATTTGATACTGTACCTTTTTGTTGATTAAGTTTGAAACATAGTAACATTTACACAGTTTTATATATATAAAAATATGGACTTTGTTTTTGGTCATATATTCAGTATTATTATGATCGGTCATATATTCAGTATTATTATGATCAGATTTTGGTCTTTAACCAGCATGCAATTAATTATTTATTTTTTACATATTACTATACATTTTTTATGTGTCTATATTTAGCTAAATATCTTAGTTCTTACAGTAAATTTATGTCATTATCACATATTATACATTTTCAGTTTTGCCCTAGTAGCTTTTTAAAATGTGATTTTTTAGTATAACATTTACACATGTTATACATATATATTTAATGTTATTTATAAATTGAGTATTATGTACTTAACACTGTAACATTTTAGAGCAGGTTTCATACTGTTTAAATATTGTACTTTTATCTTGTTTTATTTTTATTGGTTGATTGAATGACTAATTGATAATTAACTACAAGCTATATAAGCATCGGTTTTATGTTGTTCTGGGTCTGAAGAAGGTGGAATATTTTTACCACTGAAAGCGCTTACCATATTAAAGTTTTTAGTTGCTTTAGCATTACGTTATTCGTATTTGCTTATTTCAGCTTTCTCCTACTATTCAACTCATTTTTCTTTTGATTTTTAGTAAAATAATGTAATGCAAAATCGTACAGATGCTTAATAGTGCGGTGGTTAAATCTAGCACAAAACCGACAACTAGCAACGTTGTGGTCTGGGCCTAGGCAAGGAATACAGTAAAACTGAAAATCCTTATGAGGTATTTGCTTCCCACAAGAAATGCAATTAACTTTTTCTGACATCGGTCTGGAGCAAGAAAAAAGTTTCCCCAATGGGGTAATTAGCTTTAATGAAGACTTCGGTTCTGAAATTCGAATTTGAAAATCTCAGGAGTCGGCCGACTGGCACTTGCGAACTGCTTTTGCTTCGGGCACTGCGCGGCAAGAAAGACTGAAGAAAATGGCGTCGGCTGCATCTTTTATACCCCTGCCGCACTGACGTCAGGGAAGAGGCGACAGCAACCGACGCCGGACCTAGACTTTTGAATTCAGGCTGACTGCGGGTAGCCTGCCAGCAGGATAACCCAATGGTAATGACTAACACTGAAACACGAATATCGAAAATTTCAGGAGTCAGCCGACTGGCACTTGTGAACTGCTTCTGCTTCGGGCACCGCGTGGCAAGAAAGACTGATTAAAATGGCATCGGCTGCATGTTTTAGACCCCTGATGACCTGACGTCATGGAAGAGGAGAGAGCAACTGACGCAGGACCCAAGACTTTGTTATTCAGGCCGACTGTGGGCAACCTGCCAGCAGATTACCCAAATGTAATGACTGCAACAGTAAAACACGAAGAACATCTGATAACTGCAGTCAACACATCTTCTGAAACCTAAAGTACTTTCAGAGATGTTAATAGCACAGCAAACAACTGAAACTTCAAACTTTAGAAAATGAACTTATTCAGGTAACCACAGTAAACCCCCCTAAGGTCTAGAAAATGCAAACACACACACACACACACACACACACACACACACACACACACACACAAGGAACAACCAAACTAGAAGCAGCATAGCAACTACAACCCCCTCCACGCCCACAAATTAAACACCCTTGAGAAGAAGGAACTTTAAACACTCAAATAACCAATAGGTCCTAACATCAAAACAGGTGCACACAAAGGAGAAAATGATCGAAGGTCATAAAACACAAAGTTTCACAGAAGCTAAACTCCTACAGAAAGGGAAAGGAGGATGGGGTAACACTAACACTATGGGTGATAAGTACCCAAACAACAACTGAAAAGCATTTGAAAAACACTTGGCACAGTGGAACTCCGTAGACCACAAGACAGGCAAATAATATCTGACGAGATTGGTAGCACAGAGCACTATGAGAAGGGGATGAAGCTTTGGAGCAGAGAGAGTCTAAAGTGACTGCTTCAGATTAGATCATATCAAATAGTCCACAGGTTGATGTGCACAGAAGAAATCATCAGATCATTTCTTTACTTAAAAAGATGGCATTTTGGCAAACTGCTCTTTCTTTCAGCCACAAGCAAACAAATGGGAATAGCTTAGCAGTGAATTTCATCCAAAACTTCCTGAGGAGCAAAGCCTTTTGCGAACTTTGCCCAGTCTGATTTTTTTTTAAATCTTAACCATAAACACACACAGGACAAACTGGATACAGGAAAAGTCAAAGGATAAAATGGTCCACAAACCACATAAAACAGTTGCACCTGAGATGTCCCTTGTTGCCAGTCCCTGCTATTTCCAACCTTTTTTGAATCCCTCCATCTACCATCCTTTCTGTCAGGTAGTTTTGGGCCTCACAACTTTACCTTTTAAACAAACATTCCTTAAATAGCCCTTATACATTTTTTCTTCCAAGTCCACAAACGAGGTCTTTCCATGTCACTGTTGCAGCATTCTTTACTAAAGGGATCTCCTGCAAGGGCATCCCAATGTCCGGCCAGTATACCAAAAGTTTAGGTTTTCAAGGATGTCATACTTCACATGTATGCTTCCCCCACTCATGGTGTAGGGTACAAAGTTGATGTATGGATGTACATACCTCAGAACTTTTTTGCCACCAGCCCAAACTCCATCTTTGTCGGTCTGAACACTCCCTAGTTTGTGCTGGTCACCAAGCCATTTTCAGAGAAGTGCCCCACATTAGGGTTTTCTTCCAATTGGATTTTTCTTTTGGTTTGTGAGTTTACATGACACCCAGAAGAGGAAATTGCAGTATGGGAGACAGATTCCCTATAAGGACCATCACAAGAATTGTCTTTTACTTGGGTGTTTCTCATGACCACACTTTGTACACAAGTAGTCAAGCATGGTCATCTCTCCTCCTTGTCTATCTACCCAGAGAAACATCTTAAGTTGTTGGTGCAGGCTGCGATGGTGGAAAAGTCCCATCCTGAGGGTCAGCAGTCTGCCATGAGGACCAAAACAGTTGGGTCAGATTCAGCTGCTGTACTGCCTCCCTAGGAAGTTTCTCTCGAGGTTGGTGAAAGCCTGGAGGATTGCCTGGTTGTTCCTGATTCCTCTGCCACGACCGTGCTGGAGGCCAGCATGGATCTGGCATCTCGCACTTCCTCGGAGGATCTGTACAGGTCCCACTGTGGATGTTGAGGGGGAACCTCAGCTGATGACAACTGAGGGGGCTTTCCAAAGATTCTTGTTTGGGAGGAGATTCCCACTACACTGATTGTGTGCAGGCAAGGGTCCAAACCTCACAGCTCCCCCTGCTTCCAAAGATCCCAGCAAGAATGGCAGGATTTTATGCAGGGGGGGGGGGGTTACTATGCACTCATGACCTTGAAGCCTCCCCAGGGAGTTTCTGTTCCTACACCCACCCCCCCCAATAATCTACTCCACTTACTAGGCCTAGGGAGCAGGACTCTTCCGATGAGGACTTGACTCCGGGGAAGAGACTCCGGGGAAGAGACCTTGGCTTAATCCTATCAGATTCCTTCTCAACTGGACTATGGTTCTGAGGAGGAGGATTTCATTAGCCCAGATTCTCTTGTATGAAGGAATTCTTTAAATGGGACTGTACTTGGGTTTCTGACATCCAGAAGTGGTATTATGAACTCCTCCAGATGGAGTCCTTTAAGCCTTCTGCTGCCCTGTTAGACACTTTTTCAGCAGCTTCTCAGGCTCCTAATTCCCAACCTCCAGCTCCTAAAAAGCCTGACATGTTTTATAAACTGCCCAATCACTGTACGCTTCTCTACAAATGCCCTCCTGCTGACCCCTCTGTTGTGTTAGTTGCTTCTGACAAACTTTCCAAGCTTTCGCCTTCTACTAAATTGCTTCCTTTGGACAAGGGCAATAGGGCTATGGAATGGCTGGGCAGAAAGCTGCTTCCCTGGCCTTTTGGAGTATTTACAGACTCGTATGACCAAGTACTTCTTAACTCTTCTTTCTCTAGCCTATCAGGTTATAGCCGACATTCCTGATTCTGTGGAGAAGATTTTAACCTTCTCTTTGTTGGGCTCCTCTTACCAAGTGTCTCGCCATTCTATCAAATGTAGTTATGGTGCAGCTGCTTCTTCTAAAGCTGCTGCCTTTGGTTCTGTGTTGAGGCATTACTCGGCTTCACCTCCAGACTTTGCCTGTTAATATTAAGGCTAAATAGATGGATGCTCCCCTTAATTAAAAAAAAAAAAAAAACACTCTGGTTCTGCAGAGGCTAAACTTAAGTCATTGCAGGAACTGAAGCAATTTTTTGTTTCCCTATTTCTAAATTTCTAAGCAATTATCCCTCCAAGCCTGTCTTTGTGCACAGTCACGTCCTCCTCCCAAAGGTAAAAAGGGTTCCAAGATGGGCTTCTGCTGCTAAGTCTATTCAGAATCCTACTACTTAGAAATCTTTTTCCAAAGAAGCCAGGTTCTGTATCTGCTTCCCTCCATCCTAAGTCAGGTTCCTTTGTCTTGGTCTTTCCCAAATGGAAAAGGATCACTCAGGATTCTTGGGTTCTGTCCATCACCAGTCAGGGATACTTCATGGCGTGGAATTCCCTTCCTCCTTTTCTAGGCATTCCTCAACCCCCTCAGGAACAGCTGCCCTTTTATCCAGAGGTACTTCAGGGCCTTTTTTCTCAAGGCACCATACAAGCAGTTTCTGCTCCTCAAAAGGAGAAGGGCTTTTATTCCAGAATGTTTTTGTTTCTCAGAAGGCATCGGGAGGCCCATTCTGGACCTTTCTCAGCTCAACACCTTTTACAGGTTGTCCCTTCAGACTCTGTTTCCTTTTTCTTCCTCAGACTTTCCTGGTCTCTCTGCATCTCAAGGATGCTTGTTTTCACATCCCTAATCATGCCCATTTCAGGAAATATTTGTGTCTGTTGGTTTCTTCCTTGCATTTTCAGTTATCTGCTTTGCCTTTCGGCATCTCTACTACCCAAGGGTTTTCACCAAAAACCTCACTCCTGTGACCGTCTTTTCACCTAGCCACCCTGCTCATTTCAAGCTTCCTCCATAGGAAACCTTGCTTCACCACCTTTGTTATGCTATTTGCCTCTTGCAAAGCCTAGGGTTTATGATACATTTTCAGAAATCCTTCCGGACTCCTCCCCAGGATTGTATTTTTCCTCAGCTGCAGGCTCCTGACAATTCCTATGCTGGTTTCCCTGCCACTGCACAAGGCTCTTGCTCTAACTGCCTTTCTACAATCCCTTCTTTCTCAGGTCTCAGTTATGGCCAGAGAATTTCTAAGGGTTCTAGGATTCATGGCATCCCCCATTCCTATGCTTCCCTAGCCACACTCCATAATGAGGAAGCTACAGTGGTTCCTAAAGTCAGCATGGCTTCAACACTGGTCACCCTTTAGACTTTACAGTCCTTCCTTCCATGCCTCAAACTAGAACATCAGTGGTGGATTCTTCAGCTGTCTCTCAACCCATAGCTTCGTTTTCAGCCCCCCACCCTCTCAGGACTTTTTTTTGGATGCTTCAGATGCAGGGTGGAGTACTTCTTTCAGCCCTCTAAATCATTGGCCCATTCATCGGAAGGCAGACTATGTCAACATCAAAGAGATCAGAGCTCTACATCTTACTCGAGGCCTTTCATACTCTTTCTTCAAGGGCCTCAAAAATTTTTTTTTTACAAACAATACTACAGTGATGCAGTCTAGCTCTTCAAGTTTGGGATCTGGCTGTCCAACATCAAGTGACTCTTCATAAGTAGAGTATAATCCTTCAGAACAAAGTATTGTGGCAAACTCTTTCAGCAGGTTCACAACAGGCTCATGAGTGGGTGCTTCACAGAGATGCGTTTACAGACATTGTCCACCAGTGGGGTACTCCTCGGGTAAATCTTTTCCCTTCTGAACAGTCAATTTACCTTTACTGTACCAGAGTCCCAAGTCATCAGGCATGGAAGGTGGATACCCTAATCGTTTTCTTGTAAGGGGAGGTTTCTCTGCCTTCCCTTTCTCTCATACCAAGGGGTCCTGCTCAGGACATAGCAGAACTCCCTCAAAATCTTGCTAGTGACTCCTTTTTCTCACAGACAGCATTGGTTCCATCTTCTGCACCTAGCCTACTGCAATCACAACAAGTTACCTCACAGGGTGGACTTGCTCACACAAGACAAGCGGTCTCTCATCCATCCTCACTTGTTCATGCTGAGACTGTGGGTGATAGGGTTTTGATCCATTTTAGGCACCTTTTTTCTGAATACATGCTGTAGGTTCTGCAGGAGGCCAGGAAACTCAATGCCAGGAAATCCTGTGTGTCCAAATGGAAGAGTTTTTTTTGTCTGGTGCTTTGCTCGTAACCAGGATCCACTTTCTATACAGGTTCCTCTAGTTCAGTTTTACTTGGATGAATTGCTCCATGATGGGTTGGCATACTCGGTTGGCATACTCTCCAATTAAAGCTCACCTTTCAGCTATTTCTGCTTGTCTGCTTTTGACTCCTCCTCTTGTCTCTAGGTTGGAGGTAAAGCAATTTTTTAAAGGTGTTCTTCATATTAGCCTCCAAGGAAACCCATTTTTCCTTCCTGGGACCTTAATTTTGTTCCTGAAAATTTGACTCTGGCTCCTTTTGAGCCTGCTGCTTCAGCTTCCTTGCAGCATTGTACCTGGAAGATAATTGTTTTTTTGGCACTTCAGCTAGATGTGTCCAAGCTTCAGGTCCTTATGGCTGTTCCTCCTTGTTTTGCTTTTTCATAGAGAGAAGGTGTCTCTTCGTACCAACCCTTTTATGCTTAAGGTGGTTAATGAATTAATTTGCCCACAACTTTTCCTCCTTTACAGTCTGCTAGTGAGAAGGCTCTTTACATCTTGGATTTGCAGACAGCTCAGGTATTATTTGGAAAAGACTAAGGCCATTCACAAGTCTGAGCAACTCTTTTTCATCCTAGATTTTTAGGTTTGGCTGTTACTAAGCAGACCGTTTCTTCATGGATCTCTAAGGTAATTTCTTTTTGTTATTCCTTTCATAGGAAAAGCCTTTTTGGCTTCTATAAAGTTTGTTCTACCAGGGCTGTGGCTTCCTCTGGTGCACTTTTCAAAGGACTGGATATCAATTCCATTCTTGAGGCAGCCACTTGGACTTCTGTTCATACCTTTACTAAGCATTACAAACTGGATGTTGTTTCCACAGCAAGAGCTGGCTTTGCCAGAGCTCTCCTGCATGTGTTTCTTGAGTGCCTTGCTGGGCCTTCCTCCTCCCACGTTTCCTCGAGCTTATGTACTCTCCCTTTAGTAAAGAATAATGCAACAGTGATGCGGAAGGACATGTTATGGTTGTGTAAAAACCATAACAGTAGATGTCCTTCTCTTCACTGCTGCAGTATTCACTCCCTCGATCCTCCCCCTTTCTCTACTCATTTTTTCCTTTTGGATGTACATGTTCTTTCTTTTCTCCTTGGACTGTTGTTCCTCCTAGAGCTATTCACTTCTGAGGTATGTATGTCCCCTTTACACCTTACTCCGTGAGTGCCGAGCACGTGTGTGACATACGATGTCCTTGAAAACCCAAGCCTTTGGTATACTGACCATTCCTTGGACTACTTTTGACAGGGGATCCTTTTAGTAAAGAATACTGCAACAGTGAAGAGAAGGACATCTACTGTTATGGTAAGATTTTACACAACTGTACTTCCTCTCATTTCCATAAACTTTCTTAAATTTATTCACCAACCAAACTGTCCATATTACAAGGAGTGTCCAAATCACACGCACGTCCTTTCCTTCAAAGTGAACATGCTCAGAACCATCAACATTTTATTACTCTATTAGCTTTCATTACATGTTCTAATTTACACAGCTCATCTTTTAAGCAATTCACAAAAAAGAAAGCATACTGTCTGTCCACAAAGAGGCACAGAGGATAAAAAGCCTTGAATGCCATAACAACCAGAGTTCAGCTAATGAACTTGTACACTGGAAGAGCAAGTCATCTGTGCAAAAGTGATCATTTGAAGTCATCTTGCCCATCACACAAGGAGGTTAATGAAACTGACCATTAAGCAACTACTAACTAGTGGAACCAGGTAACGTAGCAGAAGAAAACAGAGGTCAGGTGTACTGGCCCATCAATCAGCATAGCAGAAACACAGCTTTGTGTGTACCCAGCCAGGAATAAGTAGAGTACCAACTAGGAATAAATACAGAACAAACAAAAAAGCCAACCCCCTAGAATCACATCATCAACAAGCTGTATAACAGATGTAAGAAAATCCTGGCAAAAATTAGGTGGTGTAGCACGCAAAAAGGATAAAAACACTCTCAAACTAAACACAATTCAAGAGGACAAAAAGGTATACCAAAGCCAAATTTCAGGTAAATTTTGCCTCCCAGGCCAAGAACAACCACAAGGCATTCTTTAGCTATGCCCACAACCTCAAAGGTAATACACAATTATGTGCAGAACTCATTGTTAATGCAGACGCATATACTGAGACAGAAAATATAGCAAACCTACTGGCCGACAATTTCAGCTCTATCTTTCCCCATCCTTCCTTCCCCCTCAGAAAATACCAATACATATTTCCCCTACTATTACTAGTGATGCTCTTTCAAAAGCCAAGAACACTGCACTGATGGGCCCAGGCTGCCTTCCAAATAGAATGAAATATGATCTATCAGGCCCTCTGGAGTCATTAGTTAACTGAAGCCTGCATAACAGGTTATGTCCTTCATAAATCGAGAAAGAATATCTCTCTCGTCTTTTCCTGGTTAGGGGTTGCCACAGCGGAACTCCAGTCTGCTAATGATTGGCAGTGGATTTTTTTTTTTACAGTGCCAAGTTGTCAGCCCAATGCCCATCCTTCAAAGAAGGCACACCCATTCACACATGCAGCTACCTGCAGGTCTTTATATGTCACTCGACCACGGGGAGGACATGCAGACTCCACACAGAAGTTGTAACAGCAGAGAATCGAACGAGAGAACTTCTTGCTGTGAGGCGACAAGAAATTGTTGTGAAAAATCTTACCATAACCATAGATGTCCTTCTCTTCCATGTTGCAGTATTCTTAACATGTGGGATTCTCCGCCTGAGGTGACCTGAACTTCTGGCCTATATACAAAAGCTTAGCCTGCCTGCTGTAAGGTGCATGGGACATCGCACACAAGTACCATAAACCATGGACCATAAATTTGGCATCCATACGCACAGACCTCAGAAATGAATGCCCCAGTTGGACAATAGTCTAAGAGTAGCTAATCAGGATGCCATCCAGAGAGGGAAAATAAGGAACAGGAAGAAGAAGAGGCAGAAGTCATAAATAGGGGTAGGAGGGAGGGACGGGAATACTGCAACATGGAAGAGGACGACATCTATGGTTATGGTAAGATTTTACACAACTATTCTACGTCATTCTATTCTCATTATGCAGTATTCTTAAAATGAGGGAGAGTACCAAAGCTCATTATGTGTTATGGGAAGTGGAAGAGGAGGAACTTTCTATGAATCCATGCAGGATGGCTTTAGCAAACCCTGCCCTAGCCCTGGAGATGTAGTCCAGCTTGTAATGTTTAGTGAAAGTGTGGACTGAAGACCATGTAGCTGGCCTCTAGGAGAGTGGCTGTATATAATCCTTTGAAAAAAGCCCCTGAGGAGGCCACAGCCCTGGTGGAGTGGGCTCTCACAGTGTAAGGAAGAAGTTTTCCATGAAAGGAGTAGCAAAAGGAAAAAAGTACAGTTTTGTACATACCATAAATGTAGATGTTCGAGTGTATTCACTGCTGCAGTCATTACACTTGGGTTATCCTGCCATCAGGCGGTCCCGCAGTCGGCCAGAGTTCCAAAGTCTTGGACCGGCGTCGGTTGCTGTCGCTTCTTCCCTGACGTCAGTGCGCCAGGGGTATATAAGATGCAGCCGACGCCATTTTCTTCAGTTTTTCTTGCCCTAGATGTCAGGTGCCCCCAAACAGGTAGGGAATACATATTGCTAATAAAACATACATGAAAAGTAAAACCAAAAACCTTCAGTTAGCAGCAAATACACCACATAGGTAGTATAGGGTAGATAGGCATAGATAAGTACCAGCTAAGATAGAGGGTAACCTGGGCTGCAGCAGTAAATACACTAACATCTATATTTATGGTAGGTACAAAACTGTACTATGTTCATCATGTTTCACTGCTGCAGTCATTACACTTGGGTTGAATCCCAAAGCTGAGGTAGGGTGGCTGGATCTATAGAGGATTTGGGGTGGCTATGAGGCCCTGCAGCACTGCAGTGGCAATGCCAGCTCTGGATTTAGAATAAAGAGGCAAGTGATAATGCTTGGTAAAGGTGTGCACTGAACTCCAAGTTGCAGCCTCCAGGATATCTTTGGTAGGTACTCCTCTAAGGTAGGCAGTTTAAGTGGCTGTTGCCCTGGTGGAATGTGGCCTAATGTTGCTAGGTACAGTTTTCCCATGCTGTGTGTAGCAGAAACGGATACAGTGTCCTATCCACTTTGAAATGGTCTGCTTTGAAATAGCCTTTCCCTGTGATCCAGCAGCATATGCTACGAACAATTGCTCAGTTTTCCTGAAAGCTTTTGTTTTGTTCAAGTAGAAACATAGCTGTCTGTGTATGTCCAATGAATGCAGAAGTCTCTCCCCTTTATTCTGGGGATTTGGATAAAAAGTTGGCAAGTGAATAATTTGGTTAAGAGCCACACTGGAGACCAACTTTGGCATAAATGAAGGGTTTGTTCTTAAAGAAACCCTGTCTTGGTGAAAAATGATGAAAGGCTCCACTGCCATTAGTGCCTGTAACTCTGAGACTCTTCGTGCTGAGGTTATTGCCAGAAGTAGAGCAGTTTTCCATGACACACATTTTAATTCTGCTGAACTGGCTGGCTCAAAAGGAGGCAAAGTTAGTTTTTCCAAGACAAAGGTCCCAAGTTGGTGTTGGTGCTCTTCAGGGCGGTCTTATGTTTTTAGCCCCTCTGAGGTAATGTTTTAGCAGTGGATGACAGAAAATAGGAGGATCTGTGTTGTAATGAGCCGAGATAGCAGAGGCGTGGATCTTATAGGCCTTTGACCAGCATCTACGTTAAGTATTGTAATACCCGAGGAATATTTGGGACAAGAGGGTCAAAGTTTTGAGCCTAGTTCCAGGCACAGAATCCATTCCACTTTTCTGAATAGGATTTCCTGGTGCTAGGCCTCCTGGCCTCCAAAATGACATCCATAACAGCTTTAGAGAGAGATGTTGTCTGCTTGACTAAGGAATCTGCCATGATGCCAGGTTCAAGGTTTTGAGTTGGCTGTGCAGGATCTGATTGTTTTGAGTCAGAAGATGTGGAATTTGAGGTAAACTCCATGGTGGGCCTTGAGCTAAGTTCTTTAAGATTGGGTACCAGTGCTGGCGTGGCCAGTCTGGGGCAATCAGGATAATTTTTGGCTTTTCTTGTCTGGCTTTTAGGAGTACCTTTGAAAGGAGAAGCAGTGGTGGGAAGGCATAAACGTTTAGGCTTTTCCAGCTGAAAGAGAGAGCATCCACTTTCCATGCTTGTGTGTGGTAAGTCCTTGTGCAGAATTTTTTAGTTGGCAATTCATTGGGGAGGCATAAAGATCTATGTCTGGGCTCCCCCATTTTTGTGTTATCATGCTGAATACTTGTGAATTTAATTTCCACTCGCGAGGATCCATGATGTTTCTGCTTAAGTCGTCTGCCAGAGTATTTTCATTTCCTGGCAGGATATGTGCTTGAAGATGAACTTGATAGGTTAGAGCTGTGTTCCACAAGGTCATGGCTTGCCTGCAGAGGGGATAAGAATGAGTGCCCCCTTGCTTGTTTATGTACCACACAACTGTGGTGTTCTGTTTTTAGTAATAGTTGTCTTGGATGCAGAAGGTCCTTGAAAGCTGTTAGGGCATTTTGCACAGCTAGCATCTCTTTTTGATTGATGTGAAGATGCATTTGGTCTGCGGCCCACTTGCCCTAAATACATTTTCCTGCCATGTGTGCTCCCCATGCGTAATCCGAAGCATCTGTTGTTAGTGTCTGCCTGGCTGCGGGTAGAGTGAAAGGCTGTCCCTTGTTGAGGTGACATGCCTGTGCCCACCATCGAAACTCCTGTTGTAGGCAGGGAATAAGTGGTATTACTGCTTCCAAACTGTGACAGTGTTGAGTCCAAACACTTTTTAGGTACCATTGTAATTTCCTCATATGCAGTCTGCATATGGTATTAGTAGTATGCAGGATGCCATGAACCCCAAGGCCTGCAGACTTTTTCTTGCAGGGAGTTGGGTTTTTGTTGCCATCAATTGAAAGTAGCGAGTCAGTTGTCTTTGATAGTCTGGCGTGAGATAAGCCATCTGGGCCGTTGTATTTAAGCTGGCACCCAGGAATATTATCTCTTGTGAGGGCACTAGTTTTGACTTCTTTTCATTTACTGTGTACCCTAGGCAAATTAGCAATCTTTTTACAAACGCCAGATGCTGTAGAAGAATGTCCTTGCTCTCTGCTTGAATAAGGCAGTCGTCCAAGTATGGGTATATTTGAATTCCTTTTTGTCTGCAAAATGCAATTACTGGTGCCAGGCATTTTGTGAAGACCCTGGGCGCAGTAGATAAGCCAAAGTGCAGTGCAGAGAATTGGTAATGCATTGAACCAGCTATGAATCTGAGGTATCTTCTGCAATGTTGTCCGATAGGGACATGCAGGTATGCCTCTGAGGTCCAACGTAACAAGCCAAGCCTTCTTCCCCAGCATGGGAAGAAGCAGCTGAAGAGTCAACATTTTGAATTTCGGAACATCCAGGTAAGTATTTAGAGTAGAAAGGTCCAGTATGGGTCTCCAGGCTTTGTCTTTTCTGGGGACCAGGAAAAGTCTTGAGTAAAATCCTTGTCCTTGTTCCTGTTGTGGCACTTTTTGAATAGCTCTCATGTCCATGAGGGCTGTAATTTGTTGTTGTGCCTCTGCCCATTGATTTGGTGGCAGGTCTGGCATTCCTTTTAGCCTTGGTAGAGTGTGAAAGTGGAACCTGTAACCTTGAGACACAATATTCAGAACCCATTTGTCTTGGGTGATTGTATGCCAATTTTGTGAAAAAAGTGCTAGTTTTCCCCCTAAGGGAGTTCCAAAAGGTAAGTGCTTGGCATTTGAAGGGGGGAGTCATTGGGACTGTTTCCTATAAAGTTGTGACTTGTCTTCCCCTCCTTTTGGGGTTGAAGCACCCCACTGTCGTGGTCTTGGGGCTGAGATCTGCCTCTTTGTGGTCTGTCTGACACTGGAAAAGACCAATTTCTGGAGGGACAACTTCTGCTAAATCGAGGTGGCTGTACCTGTAAGAAATCCTTCACTGTTTGCATAGATTTTGCCTTATCCTCCATTTTCTTTAATACCTCTTCTGCCTTAACACCAAATAAAATATCCTGCTGTAAAGGAGCATCCAATAATTTTGTCTTAACATGATCAGGTAAACCTTGTTCTTTTAACCAAGCATGCCTTCGTATCACAAATCCTGTAACTGCTGCTCTACAAGAAGCCTCTAATGAATCAAAACCACATTGCAGAGTATGTTTTCCCACTTGTTCAGCTGCATGCAATAAATCCTGCATTCCTTATAGTCAGGATGTTCTGAACTTGTAAACATTTTCTGTTTTAACAGAGACATTAAATATTGTTGGTATTTAAGCATATGAAATTGGCAATTTAAAGCCCTCACTGCTAAAGTTGCAGAAGTGTAAACTTTCTTCCCCCACCTGTCTAATGCTCTAGAATCCCTGTCGGAAGGAACTGGATTTTTAGCTGTGGAAGCCTTTACCCCTTTGGGACCCTGGGAAATAGTTTCTGGGTCAGCAACAGGGTTTTTATAAAGAAATTTGAGAGTCAGGGACTCTAATACCTGTCTGGCTTGACTTGTGCAGGGGGCAAAGAATCAGGATTTAAACTGGATTCAGAGAACACAACATCCACAATATCTAACACTGGCGGAATAGCAAGGGGCCTGTGCTGAGGCAATAAAAGAAAATCTCTGAACCTTTTCTTGGATTCTGAGTAATCCTGGCCCTCCCAATGGAAATGCTCCCTCATGGTATGTAATGTTTCCCCAAAAGAGTAATCCTCAGGAGGAGAGGCTGAAGGAATTGATTCTTCAGCATCAGTCCTCATAGGGGGGTAAAGAGTATCCCTGGTCTGAAGAGGAATCAGAAGAAATGGAAACCTGGTCACAGGAATCATAGTCTGTATCCTGCCTAGGCCTTTTATCTGGAGGGGGATGGGAACCCCTGATCAGAGTAACTAAGTCTTCGGCCATTTTAAGCATCTGTTTTTTAGGCATGAAGGCCTGTCCAGGTGGAATGCTGTACTTGCTTCTTTGCCTTTAATGGAGTTTTAGACTTGGTTGTCTTTAATGGAGTTTTAGACTTGGTTGCAGATTTAATGGTAAGTTGTGAAGGTCTGAAAACACCCTCAGAAGCCGATGCCTGCTCAGCGGCTCTGGACCCATCTGAGGGGTTAGTTTCTGTAGGCCCAATACCGTGAGTTTCCAGAGGCCTAGACATCTCCACGTGGGAGTCGGAGGAGGCCTGTGGTTCTGAGGTAGCAGGTGTCAGGGGCTGCGAAAGCACCTCACTGAGAACCGGCGACTGGCCTAGAAGAGGCTTCATCGTCAGTTTTGGGCCTCTGATGCCTGTCCTTATCCTTGTCTTTGCGTTTTTTGTGTATTCTGGTCGTCGGTTGTTCCAACAGCATGGTATAATTGAACCTTTGGCCAAAGTAATGGCGAGCAAAGTCAAACCGACGTTTAATAGTGTGCTTGTTAAATCTAGCACAAAACCGACAACTAGTGACGTCGTCATCTGGGCCTAGGCATGGAATACAGTAAGAATGAAAATCCTTATGAGGTATTTGCTTCCCACAAGAAATACAATTATTAACTTTTACTGACATCGGTCTGAGGCAAGAAAAAGTTTCCCCAATGGGGTACTTAGCTTTACTGAAGACTTCAGTTCTGAAGTTCAAATTGAAAATCTCAGGAGTCGGCCGACCGGCACTTGCAAAAGTACAGTTTTGTACCTACAATAAATGTAGATGTTCGAGTGCTCATACAGCTGCAGTCATTACAGATGGGTTATCCTGCTGTCAGGCGGGTCCTCGGTCGGCCGAATTCCAAAGTCTAGGTCTGGCGTCGGTTGTCGTCGCTTCTTCCCTGATGTCAGTGCGGCAGGGGTATATAAAAGAGGCAGCAGACGCCATTTTCTTCAGTTTTTCTTGCCCCAGATGTCAGGTGCCCCCAGAAGGAAGGCAAAACACAAATTTATGCAAACATGCAATATAGAATAATCAAAAAACAGTAGTTGCAAGCAAATACACCATAAATGAATACCCCAAATAGGTTGTATGATAAGGTGTTTGTCATAAGGCCTGTCCTAAGAGGGGACGGAGGGGGGGGTAACCTGGACTGCAGCTGTACGAGCACTCTAACATCTACATTTATGGTAGGTACAAAACTGTACTATGTTCATCGTGCATACAGCTGCAGTCATTACAGATGGGAAGAATCCCAAAGCTAAGTAAGGGTGGTAGGCACTAAGTAGAACTAGGAGGAGCGAGGATGTCCTGCAAAACTGCTGTGGCAAAACCCGCTCTAGATTTAGAGTATATTGGAAGGTGATAGTGCTTGGAGAAAGTGTGCACTGAACTCCAAGTGGCTGCTTCCAAAATGTCCTTGGTAGGGACCCCCCTGAGGAAAGCTGCAGAGGTAGCTGTGGCCCTGGTGGAGTGGGATCTGATGCATGCAGGCACAGTTTTTCCATGAAATGAGTAACAAAAGCGTATGCAGTGGGCTATCCATTTTGAAATTGTCTGTTTGGAAATAGCCTTTCCTTGAGCACCTGTAGCATAGGACACAAAGAGTTGCTCGGATTTCCTGAATGGCTTTGTCCTGTCCAAATAATAACGAAGTTGTCTGTGAATGTCCAAGGAATGTAGTAGTCTTTCCCTTTGTTTTGTGGATTTGGATAAAAGGTAGGTAAGTGGATAGTCTGATTCAAAGCCACACTGGATACTACCTTTGGCATAAAGGTAGGGTTGGTTCATAAGGAAACTCTGTCCTGATGGAAAATGATGAATGGTTGCACAGCCATGAGGGCCTGTAGCTCCGAAACCCTGCGTGCTGAGGTGATAGCCAGAAGAAAGGCTGTTTTCCATGACAAGTATTGTAGTTCTGTTGAAGAAGCTGGCTCAAAGGGAGGAAGGGTCAGCTTTTCTAATACGAAGTTGAGGTCCCAAGCAGGGACTGGTGGTTTCCTTGGGGGTTTTATATTCTTTGCCCCTCTGAGGAATTGCCTTAAGAGAGGATGTGAGAATAAAGGAGGATCTGTGTTGTATTGTGCAGAAATGGCTGAAGCATGGATCTTGATGGAGGAGAAGGAAAGTCCACTGTTTAACATCTCAGCTAGGTACTGTAAAATTTGAGGTATATTTATTACCCAAGGATTCTGGCCCTTTTCTTGGTTCCAGGCACAAAATCGCTTCCATTTGGCGGAGTAGGCTTTTCTAGTAGAAGGTCTTCTGGCCTCCAAGATGACATCCTGCACCTCCTTGGAGAGGAGAGTCTGTTGGGAAATCAAGGAATTCTCCATGCAGCTAGATTTAGGGTTTTGAGCTGGCTGTGAAGGGGTTTGTAGTTGTGCTGGGACAACAGAAGAGGGACTAGAGGTAGGATCCATGGTGGGGAATGTGTCAGGCTCTTCAGGAGCGGATACCAGTGTTGTCCTGGCCAGTCTGGAGCAATGAGAATCATTTTCGGCCTCTCTGCTCTGGCTTTTAATAGAACTTTGGGCAGCAGAGGAAGAGGCGGGAAGGCATAAACTGTCAATGTTGTCCAATTGAAAGAAAGTGCGTCCACTTTCCAGGCCTGTGGATGATAGGTCCTTGAACAAAATTTTTTCAACTGGTAATTTCTGTGGGTAGCAAAAAGATCTATGTCTGGCTGTCCCCATGCCTGAGTTATCTTTGTGAAAACTTGAGGATGCAACTTCCATTCCTGTGGATCTGTCATATTTCTGCTTAGGTTGTCTGCCAGTGTGTTTTCCTTCCTGGCAGGAGTTATGCCTGTAGTTGAATTTGCAATTCCAGTGCTGTGTTCCATAGGGTCATGGCTTGCCTGCACAGGGGGTATGAATGAGTTCCCCCCTGTTTGTTTATGTACCACATCACTGTGGTGTTGTCCGTCCTTATCAATAGCTGGCCTGGATGCAGTAGGTCTTTGAAGGTCATAATAGCATTTTGCATGGCTAGCATTTCCTTTTGGTTGATGTGTAGGTGCTTCTCTTTTTGGGACCATTTTCCCTGAATGCACTGATCTGTCATGTGTGCTCCCCAGGCGTAGTCTGAGGCGTCTGTTGTGATGATTTGAGTTGCTTGAGGTACACAGAAAGGGAGACCTGTGTTTCTTTGGCATGCTTGGGCCCACCACAAAAATTCCTTTTGAAGGCATGGAATGAGTGGTATAATTGTTTCCAAGCTGTGGCTGTGTTGAGACCATAAATTTTTTAGGTACCATTGAAGTTTCCTCATATGCAGCTTTGCACATGGAATTAGTAGGATGCAAGATGCCATGAATCCCAGAGCCTGCAGGACTTTCCTTGCAGTTAGCCTGGTGAAAGTTGCCATTTTGCTGAAGTATTGAGACAGTTGCCCTTGTTTGTCTGGCGTGAGGTAGGCCATCTGGGTGGTTGTATTCAAGCTGGCACCCAGGAAAATTATTTGTTGAGAGGGTATTAGTTTTTATTTCTTTTTGTTGACTGTGTATCCCAGGAAGTTCAACAGTTTTATTACAAATGCCAGGTGCTGCAGTAGTATGTCCTTGCTGTCCGCTTGGATCAGGCAGTCCAGATATGGGTAGATTTGTATTCCTTGTAGTCTGGAGAAGGCGATTACTGATGCCAGGCATTTCGTAAACACTCTGGGCACAGTAGATAAGCCAAAGGGCAATGCAGAGAATTGGAAATGGGTTGAACCTACAAGAAATCTGAGGTATCTTCTGCAATCTTGTCTGATAGGGACATGCAGGTATGCCTCCTTGAGGTCCAGTGTTATCAGCCAAGACTCCTTGCCCAGCATGGGAAGAAGCTGCTGTAGTGTGAGCATCTTGAATTTTGGCACCTGTAGATATGTGTTTAAGATGGATAGGTCTAAGATAGGTCTCCAATCTTTGTCTTTCCTTGGTACCAGGAATAGTCTGGAATAAAACCATTGACCTTGTTATAGATTCATAGATTCATAGATTTTGCACTAGAGGCTACTTGCCCTTTAGCCAGCCATTTTAAAGCCAATTATCCTCCCCTGTGATTCACCCTGTACCCTGTGTGTTTGTAAGGCAAACACCTTAACCATTAGGCCATCCTCCCAACCCTTGTTCTTTTGCAGGTACCTCTTGAATCGCTTTCATGTCCATGAGAGCTGAAATTTGTTTTTGTGCCTCTGCCCTTTGATTTTGTGGCAGGTTTGGCATGCCTCTCATTCTTGGAAGGGTGTGAAAGTGGAACCTGTAGCCCCTGTCTATAATGTCCAGAATCCATTTGTCTTTTGTAACAATATGCCAATTTTTTGAAAATAATGCCAGTTTTCCGCCCAAAGGTGCTGCCATTAAAGCTTTGCTTGGCAGGTGTAGGGGGAAGTCATTGTGTCTGTTTTCTAAATTACTGTGATCTATCTTCTCCACCTCTTGGGGTTGGTGCTTGCCACTGTCTGGCTCTGAAAGATCCTTGAGGTTGCCCTCTACACCCCTTGGGCGTCTGTATCTGCCCCTTTGAGGTCTGTCCGTGGCTGGAAAGGACCAATTTTTTGAAGGCCAGTTTCTGCTGAAATGTGGAGGTTGTACCTGCAGGAAATCTTTCACTGTTTGCATTGATTTCGCTTTTTCCTCCATTTTCTTTAGTACCTCCTCGGCTTTAACACCAAACAATACATCTTTTTGAAGAGGTGCATCTAATAATTTAGCTTTGACATGATCTGGTAAGGTTTGCTCCTTGAGCCAAGCATGCCTACGTATAACAGACCCCGTAACAGCAGCTCTACATGAGGCCTCTAAAGCATCAAAACCACATTGCAAGGTATGTTTACCCACTTGCTCTGCACCATGCAACAAATCCTGCAACTCTTAAATCTGGTTGTTCTGGTTGTGACATTTTGCTTTTCATCTGAGATAACAAAAACTGTTGATACTTTAACATATGGAATTGACAGTTTAATGCCCTCATGGTTAAAGTGGCCGAGGTGTACACCTTTTTCCCCCACCTTTCTAAAGCTCTGGAATCTCTCTCTGAAGGTAATGGGTTTTAGCAGTAGAGGCCTTAATTCCCTTGGGACCCTGTGAAACAGTTTCCGGGTCAGCAGTATGGCTTTTATATAGGAACTGGTGAGAATCAGGAACCCGGTAATACCCGTCTGGTTTAACAGGAGCTGGAGGTAAAGAATCTGGGTTAAGGCTGGCTTCTGTGTACACATCATCTAATATATCTAAAACAATAGGGATAGCCAGGGGCCTATGCTGGGGGAGCAGAAGAAATTCCCTGAGCCTTTTCTTGGAATCTGAGTAATCTTGGCCTTCCCAGTGAAAGTGTTCCCTCAATGTATGCAGGGTTTCCCCAAAAGAGTAGTCCTCAGGGGGGGAGACCGAGGGAATAGACTCCTCTGCATCAGAGTCTTCGAAAGGAGAATATGCGTAATCCTGGTCCTCAGAGTGTTCTGAGGTAATAGAAGCTTGATCTGAGGAAGGGTAATCTTCCTCTAATCTGGGCCTTTTGTCAGAGGGGGGTTGAGAACCCCTGATAAGAGTAATCAAATCCTCAGCCATTTTAAGCATCTGCTTTTTAGGCATGGGGCCTTGAGAGGGGGTCTGAGGACCCTGTTTTTTGGTTTTCATGGCTGCTTTAGATTTAGTGAAAGCTTTAATAGAGAAGGAGGAAGGCCTGAAGACACCTTGAGAAATGGCAGGCCTGTCTAAATTCTGAGTTTCCCCGCCAAGAGTGGCGTCGGTATCTGCAGTAGGAATGGGGACCGAGGAGCCCGCGACCTCGGGTACTGAAGACACCGGTAATGTAGTGTCATCGGTACTCAGGGGCTGCGTAGGCGCCTCGCTGAGCACCGGAGAACCGGTAGTCGGCCTAAGCGTGGTCTCAGTGGTCGGTGCGGACCTCGGATGTCGGTCCTTATCTTTGCGTCTTTTGCTCAAAACTGGAGTCGGAGTATCTGACGACATGATATAATTAAATTTTTTGCCAAAATAATGAAGGGCGAACTCCGCCCGGCGCTTAATAGTGCGCTTGTTGAATCTAGCACAAAAATGGCAGGCCGAGACGTCGTGGTCTGGGCCTAAGCAAGGTATACAGAAAGAGTGGAAATCCTTATGCGGTATTTGCTTCCCGCAAGAAATGCAATTATTAACTTTGTCTGACATCAGTCTGAGGCAAGAAAAGTTTCCCCAATGGGGTACTTAGCTTTCAAGACGACTTCGGCTGAAATACTTTCGTAAATCTCAGGAGCTGGCCGACCGGCACTTGCAAACTGCTTCTGCTTCGGGCACCGTGCGGCAAGAAAGACTGGAGAAAATGGTGTCGGCTGCCTCTTTTATACCCCTGCCGCACTGACGTCAGGGAAGAAGCGACGACAACCGACGCCGGACCTAGACTTTGGAATTCAGCTGACCGAGGACCCGCCTGACGGCAGGATAACCCATCTGTAATGACTGCAGCTGTATGCACGATGAACATCTGCTTTTGCTTCGGACACTGCGCGGCAAGAAAGACTGAAGAAAATGGCGTTGGATGCATCTTGTATACCCCTGGCGCACTGACGTCAGGGAAGAAGCGACAGCAACCGACGCCGGACCAAAACTTTGGAACTCTGGCCGACTGCAGGACCGCCTGACGGCAGGATAACCCAAGTGTAATGACTGTAGCAGTGAAACACGATGAACATCTGTTGGAAATCCAAGAAGATATTGTTTGCTTGGATACAGCTATCCCCAGAGTCCTGGGGTGAAAGGATACAAACAACTGGTTTGACTTTCTAATGTTCTTAGTCTTATCTAAGTAAAATCTAAGTTGTCTGGGTACGTCAAGGGAATGGAGCACTCTCTCTCACTATCATTTTGTGGTGAAGGAAATAATGTGGGTAAGTGGATGGACAGGTTAAGCGATATTTTCTTTGACCACTTAGGCATGAAGGATGGATCTGTAAGAAGAGACCCTATTCTTATGAAATATCAGGTATGGTGGGTTAGCCATGAGTGCTTGTAGTTCCGAGACCCTTCTGGCCAAAGTTAGGGCTACAAGAAGCACTGTTTTCCAAGTGCACATCTTCAAAGTGGCTGACACTGCTGGCTCGAAGGGGGCAGTATTGAGTTTTCTAGAATGAAATTCAGGTCCCAAGGAGGAGGTCTACGTTTCCCTGCAGGCCTAATATGAAGTAGCCCCTTAAGTAAAAGTTTTACCTCTAATCTGGATAACAAAGGCGGAATGAGAGGTAAGCAAGCAGAGATAGCCGATAAATGGATTTTCACTGAGGAATACAAAAGTTCAAACTTAAGGAGCTCACACAAAAGACAAAACTAGAGGTACATCTGCCTGAAAGGGATCTAGTTGTCTGTGAAGACACCAACTGGAGAACCTTTCTCCTGGTAGTGGATTTCCTGGGCTCCTGCAGGACAGAAGGCATGTCTCCTCTGACTAAAGGTGCTTAAAAGGGATCAAAAATGCATCACCCACAAAGTTAGTCTGAGGGTTTGGAGGTGTGGATGGATAAGTGATCCCTTTTGTCGTATAAGGGATCAAAAATGCATCACCCACAGGGTTAGTCTGAAGGTTTGGAGGTGTGGATGGATAAGTGATCCCTTTTGTCGTGTAATGAGGTCCACCTTGTGGCGAGTGCCCTTGGCTAGAGGAAAAAGTAGATGGAACTAGTGCTGCCTTGGCCAAACGGGATCACCAACAAGATTTTCCATCTGTCCTGTTGAATTTTCAGCAGGACTTTCTGTATGAGAGGGAAGGGGGGAAATGCATAAAGAAACATCCTCTTCCAGGAGATTGACAAGGCATCCACACCCCCCCCCCAATGCTTGAGGGGAGGGGGTTCTTGAGCAGAACAGCTTCAGTTGTCTGTTCTGAGGGGAGGCAAACAGATTTGTAGTGTACCTCACCGGTGGACTATTTCCAGAAAGACATCCCTGTGTAACATCCATTCACGATTCCATGATAATGACCTGCAAACAGCATCCACCCAAACACTGTTTCGAGATGGGATTTAAACTGCCTGCAGCATCACCTTGGAGAGGGTTGCCATTTTCCATGCTTGGATGGCCAGCCTGCAGAGCAAGTAGGATTTTGTCCCCCCCTTGCTTGTTGATATACCACAAGACTGTGGTGCTGTCTGTAATTCTTAGAGGTCCTGGGTGTACGAGGGGAAGGAATGCTTTTAGGGCCAAGACAAGGGCAGTCATTTCCCCGATACTGATGTGTTTTTTTTCTGAAGACAGGGTCCCACTGGCCCTGAAACATCAGTCCATTCATAGTTGCTTCCCATCCCAGATCTGATGCAACTGTGCACATCTGTTGAACTGTAGGGAGTGGTAGTAATGGTAGTCCTGGGTTCAGGTGAATTTGCTGGATCCACCACAAAATCTCTTCCTTGAGACATGGAAGGAATCCTATCTAAAACTCTAGTGAGTGATCCTGTTGGAACCAAACATTCTTCAGGTACCAATGAAATCTTCTCATGTGTAACTTGGCTACGGGCAACATGGGAAGTGTGGCTGCCATAAACCCCAAGAGGCGTAGGAACTCCCTGGCCGAAATGCAGCTGGCTAGGAGTAGGTTCTGGAAGCAAGTGGTCAAAGATGTGACCTTTTTTGGGTGAAGAAAGGCCTTCATCAAATTTGTTCTTATTCTGCAACCCAGGAACACCTAGTCCTGGGAGGGAGTAAGTGAGGATTTGAGTTGGTTGATTATAAAACCTAGGCCTTCGAGGAGAGAAATGGTGAACAGTAGTGCCTTTGTAGAGCATTTGAATGATCTGCATGGATAAGAAGATTGTTTTAAGTATGGGAAGATCTGAACACCTTTTGTTCTGCAAAAGGCCACCACAGGAGCTAGACGTTTTGTGAATACCCTCAAGGGGAAAGGCAGTAAGCTGACAGTACAAGAACTGGACTGCAAAAAGCAGGACTTTCCAATAAGATGGGTGGATAGGGATGTGAAGATATGCATCCTTCAGGTTTAAAGTGGCCAGATAAGAACTGGGGCTCAAGAATGGAAGAAGTGTTTAGAGGGACAGCATTCAGAAGGTGGGTACATGGAGTAAAGGGTTTAGAAGGGACAGGTCCAAGATGGGTCTCCATGGGCCATCCTTTCTTGGGACTAGGAAGAGTCTGGAATAAAAACCAAGGTCTTCCTGATCTGTAGGGACCTTTAGAATTGTACCCTGTCTGACAAGATCTTGAAGGACTTGTGAGAGGAGATGAATTTGGTGCTTTGAAGGGTGTGAGATACCTTTTGGGATAGGTTTCCCTCCAGGTGAAGAAATATCCTTTTTCCACTACTGACAAGACCCAGGTGTCCGAGGTGATCTGTTGCCACAAGGGCAGACAGTGAGAGAGGCAGGCAGAAAGGGGAAGACAGAGTGTTAAAGTCTAACAGTCACACACTGTTAGGCCTGTCATGAAAGGGCTGTCGCAGTAGCTTGAGAGGAGGTAGGCCTGACTGAGGAAGGCTTTCTGGCACCTTTTCTGGGTTTGGTGGAAGGTGGAGCGGAAGCCTTCCTGACAAATCTGGGTTTAGTAGGGTAGTTTCTATGAAACTGACAGTGTTCGAGGTCCTGCAGCTCCTTGCTCTTTTCCTGCAGGTTTTTAAACAATTCTGTTGACTGCTTTCCAAAGAGAAAGCTATTGTCAAAAGGAGTGTCCATAATTTTGCTTTTGAAATCATCAGGCAGTGGTTGTAGCCTGAGCCAGGAGTACCTACAGAGAATAAGGCTGAAGCAATTGACCTGGCTGATGCTACTGCAGCATCATACCTGCATTTTACAGAGTGTCTAGTGACCTGTGCAGCTAATTAAATGGTGGAAGCAACCTGTGCCTTAGTCGGCGAATGTGAATCTGTAATTGAGTTCAGTTGATCCATGGCTTGTGAGACCAGGTCCAAGGCACAATTGGCCATATGCTTTTGGCAATTGATGGCCTTTATGTGTACATTTTCTTCCCTAACCTGTCCATCATTTTACTATCTCTATCCGATGGGAGCAAGGAAGAAGAGGGAATCTGGACTGTTTATCTGGAGAGACAGCAATTACAGTAGGGTCTGCCACAGGAGGCCTGATAAGAAATTTGAAGTCATCAGGAACTTTATAGAACCTGTCTGTTTTTTTGGGGGCTGGTGGCTGAGAATCTGGTGCTTTGGAAATTGAGGCAAAGGCGTCCAAGTAGGCTGGGATCACCGAAGGAATGGCTGAGGGGGAGGGGGATTCAATCTGCAGAAACTCATACCATCTCTTATGAACTTCTGTCATGTGTGCGCAATCCCATTTAAAGTACTCTCTTATTTTGGAAATGATTCCCCCAAAGGTGATGTCTTCAAGTGGGAAAGTACCTTCTAGAGTATCCTCCTCAGGAGAACAATATCCTAAGGGAGAAGCCAGTTGTGAGAAATATGAAAGGGACTCATCTGAACAGGAAGATGAGGAATCTTCGTCAGGTGTCTGTGGATGGGGCAAGGGGCCTAAAAAAGCAGGCCAGGGATTCAGAGCTAGCAGACCAGTAGGAGTCTGTAAGGAAGTAGGCCTAAGAGCCATAAAATCCTGGAAGAGTGACAGAGAATGCCTGCCAATCAGGAATACCTTCTGAAGGAGCAGACAAATGCTTAGACTTGCGTTTCTAGAGTCGTCGTTTTTGGTCTGCGCTAAGCAGCCGTAGGCCTAGAATCCGAGGACATCAGAGGATTAGAAGAGCTATCCTCATTTATGGAAGCTGCCATAAGCCATTTGGGTGAACCCGGTCCCGTCCCCCCCCCCCGATATCAGAAGCAGACATCGCTGGTATCTCCACAGACATGCAAAGAAAAGTACAGTTGTGTACACTTACCATAAATGTAGATGTTAGAGTGTTTCACTGTTGCAGTCCTAACATATGGGTTATCTGGCTCCCAGTAGCCCTCAGTCGGCCTGAATACCAGAGTACTCTGAATATGACGTCGGCTGTAAAGCTGATGTCAGTATGTCAGGTATAAAGGGAGGCAGCTGAAGCCATTTCCTCTGTTTTTCTTGCCTTAACTGTCAGGAGCCCCCAAAAGAAGGCCAACCCAGGAAGGAAACACCCTGGAAACATGCCATCCAAAAAATAAAATATATAGTCTGTGCCTCAGGAAAAAAGGGGAAAAGGAGGGTGGGAAACCAGGACCGCAACAGTGAATACACTCGAACATCTACATTTATGGTAGGTGCACACAACTGTACTATGTTCTTCGTGTTTCACTGTTGCAGTCCTAACATATGGGTTGATTCCCAAAGCCCAGGGAAAAGACAAAGGGGGGAGGAAGAATCACAGATTAAGGGTTGGTAAGAAGGCCCTACAAAACTGCAGAGGCAAAACCAGCCCTGGATTTAGAAAACAAAGGTAGATTGTAATGCTTTGTGAAAGTATGGACAGAAGACAAAGTAGCTGCTTCTAGAATGTCCTTAGTAGGCACATCTCTCAGAAAAGCTGCCAGAGGTACACCTCTCAGAAAAGCTGCCAGAGGTAGAGGCTGCTCTAGTAGAACAAGTCCTAATACCCTGAGGAGGAACCTTCCCATGCTGCAGGTAAAACTGAATACAATGAGCAATCCATTTGGAGATGGTTTGTTTTGAAATAGCTTTACCCTGAGCCCCAAGAGCAAAACACTAACAACTGTTCAGATTTCAGAAAGGGTTTAGTTCTGTTTAAGTAAAATCTCAGCTGTCTACGCACATCAAGAGTGTGCAGAAACCTTTCCCCTTTACTCTGGGGATTACTGAAAAAGGTAAGCAGGTGAACAGACTGGTTAAGGGTCAGACTGGAAACCACCTTAGGCATTGAAGAGGGATTAGTTCTCAGAGAAACCCGATCTGTATGATAAATAATGAACGGTTCTACAGCCATTAAGTCTTGCAGCTCCGAAACCCTTCTGTTTGAAGTAATTGCCAAAAGAAAAGCAGTCTTCCAGGAGAGAAACTTCAAATCTGCAGAAGCAGCTGGTTCAAAGGGAGGTAGAGTAAGCTTTTCCAGGACAAAATTAAGATCCCAAAAGCAGGAGTAGGAGTTCTTCTGGGAGGTCTAAGATTGCTAGCTCCCCTCAGGAACTGCTTCATCAATGGGTGTGGAAAAAATGGGTTGCTCAAAAGAACAATGAGCAGAAATTACTGAAGCATGAATTTTGATAGAAGAAAAGGAAAGTCCACCATTAAGCAAGCCTGCTAGCTAATCAAGAATGAGGGAAATAGGATGAGAAGAGTCTTTAGGTCTGCATCCAAGAACAAAATCTCTTCCATTTATCTGCATAGGATTTTCTGATGCTAGGCCTCCTGGCCTCATGAAGAACTTCAACCACCTATTGGGAAATATTTAAGGTATTAGCCAGGCAGTTAAATGCAGAGCTTGAAGAGGAGGATGAAGAAACTTTCCCCCCTCCTGAACCAACAGATCTGGTACCAGGGGAAGATGTCAAGGCTGAGCCTGGGAAAGGCTGCGAAGAAAGGGATACCAATGCTGCCTGGGCCAATCTGGTGCTATAAGAGTAGCCCTTGGTTTCTCATCCCTTATCTTTAGCAGCACTCTGGGAAGAAGAGGCAGAGGAGGGAAGGCATAAATTGAGAGTTGTGTCCATGGGAAGGACAATGCATCTACTCTCCAAGCTTTGCTGTGAAACTCCCTGGTGCAAAAGGTTGGAAGGAGATGATTGGTGTGAGAGGAGAAAAGATCCACTTGTGGGGTGCCCCAATGCTGAGTGATGGGATGGAAAATGATCTTGTTCAGCTGCCACTCGTGAGGATCCAGAACACGTCTGCTCAAATGATCCGCCAAGGAGTTTAGCCTCCCTGGAAGACACTGAGCTAATAGATGCATGCCCATGGAAGCTGATAAGGACCATAGGCTCATGCTTTGCCTGCACAAGGGGCAAGAATGAGCCCCCCCCTGCTTGTTGATGTACCACATGACTGTGGTATTGTCTGTCCTGATCAGAAGTGTCCCAGGGTAGAGAAGGTCCTTGAAAGCTAGCAAGGCCTGCTGCACTGGCATCAATTCTTTAAGTTTATGTGCAGATGAATCTGCTGGGTGCTCCAAATCCCCTGTATGGCCCTGCCTTCCAGATGTGCCCACCATGCATAATCCGAGGCATCTGTGGTGAGAGAGTCTGGCTGGCAGGTGGTGGGTGGAAAGGCAGACCCTTGTTCTGAGAAAAAGAAGTTATGTACTCACCATAAGTTCCATCTGAGTAGTTGTACTTCATTTTTCTGCAACCTGTGGGTATTCAGATGCATATTGGATCCGAGCCGGCAACTTATTTTCTAGCATCTGCTCCGAGCTCCTCCCCCTACCCATAATACACCACCATCTCCTATCTTCACTCGGATCGAGTTTGCTACAACTATACACATAAGCAACTCAACTAAATAAACCTAACATGTTTATTTACACGAAAAGTTCAGGGGGAAGGACTGTGGGAAGGTTGCAGAAAAATGAAGTATGACTACTCAGATGGAACGTTATGGTGAGTACATAACTTCTTTATCTGAAGTAGTTAACTTCATTTATCTGCAACCTGTGGGACAGTGTCCCCAGCTACTCAACCAATCCTGGGAGGCCCTCATGGAAGGATATTCCTGAGCACCGCAGAGCCAAAGGATGCTCTCACTCTGGAAATCAGATAGAATTTGTAATGGGAGATGAAAGTATGAGAATTTGATCAAGTTGCTGCTGCACAAATGTCATCCAAAGAAACCTTAGACCAAAAGGCAGCGGAATCGCCATGGACCTGGTAGAGTGAGCTTTAATCAAACCAGGAGGAGATAAACCCTTGGTTTTGCAAACATGTAAAATGCAAAGAGTGATCCATCTGGCTAAAGAAACCTTGGAAATGGCCTTGCCCAAACGAGGTTTAGAAAATGAGACAAATAACTGATCAGACTTGTGGAAGGATTGTATTCTATGAAGGTAGAAACAAAATAGTCTATGAACATCTAACAAATGAAGTTTACATTCCCCTTTATTCTGAAAATTTGGAAAGAAAACAATTGTTTGGTTTATGTTTGATTGAGATGCCACTTTGGATAAAAAATAAGGATTTGTACGGAGAGAGACCCTGTCTTTATGGAAGACCAAATAAGGAGGCACGGCAGACAAAGCCTGCAGCTCAGGGACCCTCCTAGTGGACGTAATAGCCACTAGGAAGGCTGTCTTCCAAGACAAAAACTTTAAATGCACTGATGCAGCAGGTTCAAAAGGAGGAGTTACTAATGACTGGAGAACCAAAGTGAGGTCTCAAGGAGGAACCGAATCTTTGATGGGGGGACGCAGAAACAAGGTGCCTTTTAGAAAGGCTTTACATAACCTAGAAGAGGCCAGTGCAATCTTATTTTCACCTGCATGAAAATTAGAAATGGCTGTCAATTGTACTTTCACTGTGGAGGAACTAGCCCCTTGCTGAAAAATATTAGTCAAGAAATCCAACACTGCTGGGACAGGGGCTGTAAAACGATCCAAGTTTCTCTGAGAGGCCCACATAGAGAAGCGTCTCCATTTACTTGCGATAGACCTTCCTAATGGAATCTTTAAGAGAAGCCACTAGTATAGATTTTACAGGGGATGAAAGTCTGGGAGTCCTGGCAATCAAGGGAATTGGAGCAGCCAAGCTGTCAGCTTGAGACTGTCCAGATTGGGAGGGTAAGCACCCGAAGGATGAGAGATTAGATCCGAGCATGGATCCAGAATCCACGGAGGAGCTAGAAGATGAGACCAAAGGAAGGGGAACCAAACTTGACGAGGCCAGAATGGGGCAATAAGGATCACTTTTCACCCCAGTCGGCAAGCTTTCTGAAGAAACTTTGGAATGAGTGGTAACGGTGGGTAAGCATACAGTAGCCCAAAGGGCCAAATATGGACTAGAGCATCTCTGGGGGCATCCCCTGGTGAGAGAAACAGAGCTAAGAACTCGCTGCACTTCGTGTTGGAAGGAGATGCAAAGAGATCGCAGCAAGGCTGTCCACATGCAAGGAATATCTCCTCCGTTACTGACTGTTTCAGAGACCACTCGTACGGGATCAGAATAGCCCGACTCAATCTGTCTGCTAAAATGTTGGAGCATCCCGGGATGTGCGTTGCAATCAGAAATTGACCGGTGGAAATCGCCCACTCCCACACTCTTATGGCCTCGCGACACAGAGGATAAGATCTGGTTCCCCCCTGCCTGTTGATATACCAGACAACCGACATGTCTGACTGAAGTGCAATCGTACCCAGCGGAAGAACAGTGTGGAAGGTTTTTAACATTAAAAGCACTGCCCTCATCTCTAGAACATTTATGTGCAACTTGGTTATCTGGGACCACGTGCCTTGGACTGTCCTTCCCGAACAGTGTCCATCCCACCAGAGTTGGGGGGCGTCCATGGTCACTGTGGCTTGGGCTGGAGATGACACAAAAAGGCATCCCACTGCAACGTCCTGTGAATGGAGCCACCAAAGGACAGACGTCCTGCAGGTGTGACTGATCCTTATCGGAAAATCCATGGGCAAGTCTAGCCAAGACCACTGGACAGCTAAAGTCCATTGGAAGATCTGCATATGAAGGCGTGCACAAGGGAAAATAGAGATCAAGGCAGCCCAGGGCCCGGAGAACATTGCTCGCCTTTGGAAATTTGAGGTTCATGATTAGAGCGATGTGGTACCTGAGGTGTAAGATCCTGTCTGGTGTTAAGAAGACTTAGCTGCAAAGTGTCTAGTCATGCCCCAATAAAGTCTAGAACTTGCACTGGTTGCAAAAGGGATTTGTGAACAGTGACTGTAATCCCCAGTCGATCTGCCAAGAGAAGAAAGTAGTCTTGGGCTAGACACAGAAGATGCTTGGTGGACGCAGTGAAGAGCCAGTCGTTCAGGTAAGGAAATACCTGAATTCAATGAAGCCTCAGGTGAGCTGCTAGTACTGCCATTACCTTGGTGAACACCCTGGGGGCTGTGGTGAGACCAAAGGGTAGAGCTCTGAACTGGAAGTGAATGGCTCCCAGACGGAAGTGAAGAAACTCCCTGGAGCTTCTGTGGACCTTGACATGGTAAGTAAGCGTCCTGGAGGTTTAATAAGCACATCCAGTCGCACTCTCGGAGATAAGGTAGAATGGACTATAGGGTGACCATCCGGAACTTTTGTTTGACGATAGACAGGTTCAGGGTTGACAGGTCCAAAATGGGCCTGAGGTCTCCAGTCTTTTTTGGCACTAAAAAGAACCTGGAGTAAACACCTAATCCGGACTGGTTGAGTGGGACCGGTTCGATGGCTCGTTTGTGAAGCAGCTTTGAAACCTCTAGAGCTGTGGCCTCCCTGTGAGCGGGTGGGACATCCGGAAGGCATCTTGTAGCACTTGGCGGGGCAACAAATGGGATAGTGTAGCCTCTGGATATTATCTGTAGCACCTAACAATCTGCAGTTATGGACTCCCATGCCGCTGGATGCAATGACAATCTCCCCCGACTGCCTCCAGAGTAGAACAATCGGGCAACCCCTCAGGGCTGCTGAGTGGGCCTGTCAGGAAAAACGTTCCCTAGACCCAAAATTCCTGGGACCCCCTCTATCTCTGGGTCGGTGTCGGTGTCGATCCTGCCCCCCCCCCACCTTTGGGGGAAGAGTTGTCCTAAAACTCCCGGGAAAACAGATTTCCGGAACCACATCTTCTTTTGCCCTCTTTGGTTCCTGGAAAAGGACGGCTGAGGGTTAGAGAAGTGGATCCCAACGACAAAGTCTTCCCGTCTTTCTTGCTCTGGACAAGAGTGTCATGTACTGTCTTCCCGAAATGGGAGGAACCACTGTAGGGAGCATTAGTAAATGACACCTTGAAAGGGTCCGCAAACTGACACAACCTGAGACAGGCGTGATGCCTCATGGCTACGCCTGTCCCAGCCGCCCTAGCTGCTCCTTCCATTGCGTGAGAAAGGAGACGCATGGACGTGTTTGATACCGACTTTAGAGTCGACATTTTCGCAGAGAACAGTAGTTTGTCCTGCTGCGATAAGGACTCTGGGAGAGACTCAGCGAATTCCGAGACAAGGTCTCGCTGCAGTAGTATCACATGTGCCAAATAGTTCAGTGCATAGATGGAAAATGTCGCTGACGAATAAACGCACTTCCCAAACATGTCCACCGACCTGGACTCCTTGTCCGGAGGGTGGACTGAGGAACTCTCTTGCACCAGTTCCTTCTTGGTGGCTGCTGCGACCACCATAGTGTCAACAGGGACTCCTTTAGACCAAGGTTGTCTGTCAGTGGGAGGGGAAAGAATCTTGTCAGGGCATTTGGGAATGGGCTCTATGGTGTCAGGCTCCTTCCATGCGCGCGTGGTAAGGTCCACCAAGGGGTCCACTGGCAGGGACATCCAGGAAGCAGATGGGCCCGTGCCAAAGGTCTCCAGGAACACGGACTCATCCGTAGAAGGTTTTGGGGCTGACCAACCTCCCCTCTGGCAGAAGATCTCCATGATGTCTCCAAATGAGACATCTTCGGGAGGTGACCTGGGGGAACCTTCTCCATCTAAATCAGTGTCCGCAGTGAGGGACTCAGGGGAGTCCAAGTGCCTCCTTTTGCACTTGCACTTATGGGGGCCCTCTTCAGTGGGACTCTCTGAAGACTCGTGAGCCGCGGGGGTTCCTCAAGGGGAATAACCTGGGGTGACGAATGGAGTTGCTAAATCCAGTTGAGTCTGGGTGTGATCTGAGGAGATGGGCTGAGGTCTCAATCCCTGAGAGAGAACCCTCTCCACCACTTCGAATGTCGAAGGACAGCGTACCTCCTTGGCACCCAGCAAGGAAGAAGTTCTCCCCGGGTCCGAAGCGAGGGTAGCCTGAGGTCCAAGGGAACGGTTTGGATCCGAAAAGATCGGAGCCGAAGATGGAACCATTCCCTCGGGACAGACTCCCTGTCCACGGCTCCGAGTCTCGCTCGGATCCAAAGAACTCAAGGTAACAGCCAGAGTCGAGGTTGGTGGAACCGTTGGCGCCGAGCTACCAGCTCCAGAGAGTCTCGGATCCAAAAACCTGAAGCAGCCGCACGGATCAGGGAAGGAGAGATGGGGTGGAAAAAGGGCATGGAGGTCCCCCCTCCTGAGAGAGAGGCCTGGCATGACTCCCATCTGCTTTTGGGTCTAAATGAATCTCCGCATCATCTTGTCCATGTCAAAGTCCAATAGGCTCCGAGTCGATCGCAAAGAGGCGACCAACTCGGATCTGGCTGGTCTGCGCAGTAAGGGTGAGGAAGGCCTTGGATCAGAAGATTCCATCAGCTCCGGCGAGAAACGGGGTGATCAGAGCTTGGGAGAAGCTGGCCTCAAAGTCTTGGATGGTGGAGTAGGGAAAGGTTCCCTATCCGGAGACCTCTTGCGAAGCCTATCCCTCTTCCTCTTTTTATCCTCCTTGCGCCTTTCTCTATCCTTTTCTTTTTCTTTCTCTCTCTTGCTCTTTCTTTGTCTTTGCCTTCCCCAACACCAGAACGAACGGGAGTTTGAGTCCCTGTCTGAGTGGGTGGTTGGGCGGGAGTACTAGAGGCCGAGGCCGTGGCAGAATCCAGCATGGAGGCAGGGAGAAGACCTTTGGCAACTAACTTGGTCTTCCTATCCCTGAGGGCTCTCTGGTTAAAGCCTGCACAGATTGTACACTAGGTTGATAAATAGGGCACTCCCAAACATATTACACACAAAGTGTGACCATCATCCGGTGAGAGCTTATGGCCACACACTGTGCATTTTTTGAAAACAGACTTAGGCTGAGCAGCCATAGTCTAACACTAATCGCAGCTCCCTAAAGAGAACAACACACTAGCATACAATGGAGGGAAGTGGGCCAAGAACTACTTTCAGAAAGAAAAACATTTTTTTTTGAAGCTATAACCGACGTTCAGTGTACACTAAAGGGGGGAGGAAGGGAAACTAACTACCACTTACAGCAAAAAAAAAAAAAAAAAACAGAAATAACTAACTTACTTATTTATCCCTGAAGCTCAGAGCAAAGGAGATCACAATGCTTACTATGGTGCGGCAAACGAGATCGGGGGGAAAATAGGAGATGGTGGTGTATTATGGGTAGGGGGAGGAGCTCGGAGCTTGGAGCAGATGCTAGAAAATAAGTTGCCAGCTCGGATCAGATATGGATCAGAATACCCACAGGCTGCAGATAAAATGAAGTTAACTACTTCAGATCAGGCTGTCGCCCACCAGAGAAACTCCATTCGTAGACAGGGAATTAGAGGAAGAATCAAGTCTAAGTCCTGTGTGTGTTGACACCAAAGGTTCTTGCGGTACCATTGAAGCTTTCTCATATGCAGCCTTGCATATGGGATCATCAGAACACAGGAAGCCATGAACTCCAGTGCTTGCAGGCAAGGGCGCTCAAGAGGTAGAGTAAGGTGTACTTGCCCCCCTGAATCGGCTAGAATATATAATTACAAAAAGTTTTTTTTTCATTACATTTTCGTATATCTCCTTTAAGAAGAAAGAAGTCCGAATAGTCATCATCAGCTGTCATGACATCATCGTTGCCGGTAGAGGTTTGTGAGCGGAACTCACACAGGAAGATGGAAACAAACGGAAGATGGGACATTTTCATGTGTGTGTGTGTAATGAATAGCCCAGGGGTATGGTGGTGGGGGCTTGAAAATAAGGCTTGAACCCTGTTGGGCCCAGGTGGCAAGAGTTTGACCCCTACCCACCACCCCAAATAAAATTGCATGGATTTTCCCTTTTCTTTTCTGTTCCTCTCTAAATATGTGGTTTCTGCATTTGTGTCCTTTTTGCTTGTTGTACATGAAGCTATTGTTTATGTCTTTATGTCTGGAGTATTTCTCCCTGGGCCTCAAGCTCCTGCTACTTTTTTTTTTTTTTTTTTTTCAGACTCTTAACAAAGTTAAAAAAATGGACAAATGGACACTAATTCATATTCTTGTCAAAGTGGCTGGTAACAAAAGCTTTGCATGGTAACCAAAGCAAGTGTACAAGATGGATAGGTCAAATATCCCGTGTTGAAATGACCTGTGTCCATTATCAGTTTCAGACAGGTTTTGTGCTAGGCTGGGAGGATGGCTGTAAGTGCTGAATTGAGAGTTATGGTTTGAACTGAATTTCACCCAGTAATAGCTTTGTTTAGGTACCCAGTGGGACCCTATTTTTTTATTATTGGTATTTTCCATCCAGGTTTTGTTAGGCATTTCCATCCAAGAACTTGTGCTAGGGCTGAGGTTTGAGGGCCAGCCACCCAGTATTATTGTTCCGTATTTATTGGCTTCATCCAGGTTTTACTGTAATGTTTTATTGGTTTCCAAGAAGGTTTTGCTACTGAATATGTTTGGGGCTATATTCTACTGGCTTTGTCCCCGGGGTGTTATTTCCTAAGACACTGGCTTTGTCCCAAGTGTTACTATTCAAGAGGCTGAGAGCCATGGTGCAGAAATATTGGCTTTCCTTTGTTCAGGTCTTGGTGTTAAGAGGTTGACAGCTGTGCTTGTGGTTTGACAGCTGAGGCTTAAATGGTAGCTAAGCTGTGGGTGATCTTCTTCACAAAAAGTTGATTATTTTAAGTTTTATGTTGCCCTCTCACAAAAAACAGCTGATTGGGTTCAAGACGGCAGCATGGTGGTAAAGTTCATTTTATTCTAGTTAAATTGTCAAAACATTATACAATGGTGGTTTAAACTGTGTCCCTTGGTTTTTTGGCCTTTTTGTCCCCAATAAATTTTTGGCTTTTTCCAGTTTTCAGTGGTTTTGTTCTTTTTATATATTGAGTGTCGAAAAAAGATTTTTATGCTGAGAAGTCTCCGCAGGGGAGCAAAGAGGAGTGCTGCTTGTGTTTAGCAAGTTGTACTGCTAATAGCACAAAGTTTAGTGTACTTGCTTTAGATGCTGAAGGCTGTGGGTTCACTCAACAGCAGTAAATTTTGATGCTGACATGTGGCTGTGTGTAAATGCATTTTGGCAAAGATATTGTTATCAAGGGAACCTGTTAACAGTTTTCCATATCCATTCCTATTGCAGTATTTTGGCAAATTTTATTGCATGCAACAAAAGCTGCCAATTCTTCAAGGGTAACAGGCAGAATTTTATTTGCTTTTCACTTTTTCCTGTGGGCTGGGTGTTTAAGCAGTTATCCTTCAAGGGTACACACACAATTTTTTCAATGAGTTTACTACTCAGAGCCACAGTACATTTTTACTGATACAATTGGACTTGAGTAGACTTATGATGAAATTGTGCAATTGGGCAGTTTTACTGGTGGTGGATGCTTTTTGTTTAATTGTTTACTGGAAAAATGTTCAAAATAATAAATTTAAAATGCCCTCTAACAACTGGTACTGTATTATAATGTTCATAAATTGTAATACAGTCAGGAAGGTGTATCAAAAGAGCACGTATTATACAGTTCGAGGGGTGTTAATACAGTAGACAGCCCAGGGAGTTAGAGCACTCCATTGGCAAAATGTATTTTCTGAATAAAGTGGTTTCAGGAAGATTTCAATGCATGCGAGTTTCAAGAGCAGAGAAGAGGGTTTGTTAGTCTATCATCATTGTGAGAAGTTTTTTTAACAGATATGTATTAGGTTTGTGAGATAAATGCAAAATAAAACTTTCAAATGAGACTAAAATCATCTAGAAGTAAAGCAATATGTACATTAGTACGAGGATAATGGGGCAAAATAACCAAGGAATGGGACATGCATGCAATAGGTGAGGGGAAATAACATTTGACCAATATTTTGTGAATGGGGTAGCAAGCTCAAACAGCCCCGTTGAACACTTGACCAGTTGTCCATATCTTTGCAGAATGAATAGATATTTGCTGTCATTTTGGTTTGTCTCATTTTTGTGATTTTCTAGCAAATCATTATAAATGAAGCCATGCTTCATTCTTTGGCCTGTTCAATCTCCAGGATTTTAACCTTCAGAAAATGTGTACATAATGCAAGATTGTCTTTACGCTTTATACAAGAGCAATTTGCATATCATTTTGTATGTTCCCATGCACTTTGGCCTTGTTCAGTTTAAGAGCATTAAGAGGTTGAGAGGTATGTGCAAATCACTTTGTAGATTTATCCATATCCAAACATCTCAATTGTCCCCAATTCTGGCTCAAAATGTTGTTTCCCTCATTAATCCCTCCTCCAAATTATTATTTGAAGAAATGGAGGGTTTCTATAAATTATATAAAATAGTAATGATCAAAAATAGATTACCTTATATTTGCCTGGTGCATGTGGATGCTCTTATTTTGTTAGCTGCTTTTTAAAACCAAGCATTATTAAAATGTTTATTTTTTGACAGGTATTTTTGCATCACATTTTGAAAAATTTCATAAATTGTTTTTTTCTGGCAAATTAGTGTAAGTCATTAAAGATTGGTTAGAAAATAATGGCAGACATTTGATTAAAAGATTTCATACCCTTCTGTGTAAAAATTTGTACTAATGTGAGATCTACCTGTTCTATTTAAGTTATAAGAGCAAAATTTAAAAATTGGCCTATTTTTTTGGGCTTGTGTCCCACTAGAAATCTATGTATAAAAATTCGGCCCTTTGCTCTGCTTGTGTCCACTATGGAGTGCTGATATGTCACTGTCAGCCAGAGACATTTCAAATTTGAGAGTACTTATTGCAACTTGCACTCCCATTGTAGTGGCTCTGGATGTGTGTAGAAGGCTTGGAGCAGTTATGCAGTGTAAGGTGCAGAGTATTCCCCATCCAAAGTAGATCACAAATAATGCACTATGGCTTTTCATCTGTCCTTGATTTTGCCCCATGTTCTGTAGATCATCAGATTTTTTTGTACTGTTTTCATATGCTTCTTACTTGGAACTGTTTAAGCGTCACAGTGCCCTGTTTGTATGTTTGGCAGCCATGGTTCTTATGAACATCAGGTAGGCTTGTCAGAGATTGTCCTTCTGTTTAGTTAATATTGTTTGTCGGATATTCAGGTATGCTTTGCCAGAGATTGTAAGTATATTGTTAAAGAACAGTGTTTGTCGAAAGCCTAAGATGCAAGTGTTTGCAGAGAATATTTATATGACTAGATAATGTATGTCAGTATTAGAAATGGATACGACAGATTTATTTATTTTATTTGCATATGGTTTGCTAGGATATTCCATTAAATAAATGAAATTCAATTATTTCCTTATTTTACCTTATCCAAACTAAGTAGGTAGGATATAGATATACATATTATACAAACCTCACTTGGGTAATCACATAAGAAATAAATACTTGCAATAATAACAAAACTAGGAGTTTAGTACAATCTAGGTGATGAAATTAATAGGTAATACAGACTAAAGGGAAATTTAAAGCAATGTGCTAATCGAGAAATAGGTATATTAGTGATATAGGTATTAGGTAATAGGAATAATAACATATTAGGAAGCAATGCACAAAAAAAAAAAAACATATTGAGAAGCAATAACGTAGACAGGGAAGCAAATAGAATATAAGTAAAGCCTAGTATATTCTTTACTAGGAAGCAATGAATAATAATATGTAGCAGTTAGGTGGGTAATAGAAAGTTAGTAGAGGAAATAATATCATAAAAAGAAGATGGAGTTGTATGAGTTTAGTTATGGGGTGGAGCAAGAGCATTCCCACTGGGTTTAGAAGTGTGAGTGAAGAGATCTTTTAAATATAAAATGGTTGGGGTGGAAAGTAATTTGGAAGGTGGTAATTAGTTCCAAAGGCATGCTTTAAATATAGACAGAAGATTTTTACCGGGACGAAGTTGGTTTGGATCTCTCCAAGATTTTGATTGTTGGACCTTAATACTCTAGCAGGAAGGCATTTTAAAGGCTTTTGAAAGGGAGATGCGGGTGGGTTGGAAATGGACTTATGTGCAAGATTTAAGGTGCATCTTGTGGAGATAACTGAAAGGCTCTAGCTAGGGGTAGTTTTTGGAGAGAGGTTATGTGGGTGGAGGACGTGGTGGTTGGATAATTTTAACTTGGCAACTTTGTTTTTGTGCAAGGAGAAAGTTGTGTTTTTAGAGAGGTTCCAGATTAGTTAGGAGTGGGAATCCAGAGGAAGGGTTGGGAAGAAATGGAAAGTAGTGATTTTGGTAGTTAGAGTAAGAGAATGAGTTTGTCGGAAGCATGCTACCTAGTTTTTGATGGGGTTTCTTGATATTTAACTGTGGAGTTGAAGGAGTAGCTGGTTATTTCTTTGGACCCCAAGTAACTTGGTCTCGACACCAGTTCCAGGGTAGATTATTTAACTGTAAGTGGGAGAATGTGTTTATATTGAAAGAAGTTACCTTAGAGGTGAATAACATTAATTTGGTTTTGAGGCAGTGAGTTTTAGTGATTCCTTGAATTCCATTAATGGTTGTTGTAAAAGCATCTTGGTGAAGTTGATTAAGGAGGGATAGAGGGCAATTTGCAGATAATGATGAGTTCATCGGCATATTGGATGATGTCTGGAGAATGAATGTTGAGTCATTTTATATTGAAGAGAAGGGGGGTGGTATGTCATTACAGGTACCCCAGTAGGAGTATTTAGAATGAGGTGGCCTTTAAATCATTGACTGCTTGAGATCTGTTAGATAAGTAGCCAGAGAGTAGAGTGAGGGAGGGGGAGATAGTTAAGTTTAGAAAGTTTTCATCGGCCAGGCTGTGAGAGAGTGTCAAAGGCCTTAATTGCTTTAGCTGGGGTAGAAACACTGACAGGGGGGGTTTATTAGTAGTTTCAGGGAAGTAGAGGAGGTTGCAGGCTGCTATGATTGCAGTTTCCCATGTGTGGGAGTTAGTAGGTGATTAAACTAGAGATGTGGAGTCGCTTGTATGGATACACAGGCTAGGAGTTTAGAAGAGGGAAATAGCAATGAAGGAAATAGTAACATTGTTGTTGTTTAGACCTAGTGGTAGAGGCTGACAAAGGAAGGAGAGTCGCTTGGGGTACTATACACATTTGATAGTTTAGAGATTAAAAATGCTACACAGGGTGCTTATCGCTTCCAGCATTCTTGGCTAGGAAAGTTTAAAGGGATGTTATCAGGAGCATTGGCATGGCTTCAGTTTCATAAGGAATTATCAGATAGTAGATAGATATAGGTTTGGGAAAATGAGAAGGGGAGTGATTGAGGCTAATTAGGCTTAGTGGTGATGAAGCTGATAGAAGCAGTAGGAGTAGGAGGATGCATGGGAATGGGAGTTATAAGATGGGAAATTTATAAGTAGCAGCAGAGGGGTAGAGAGATGGTTGGGGATGGTAAGGGAGAGAGGAGAATGATGGGCAGAGAAAGTTGGATGTTAATTTGAAAGTAGGAAATGAAAAGAGAATGGGAGTGAAGCCAAGGGAATGTCTGGGCAGTATATCTGTTTGTTGGGTTATAGAAAGAAGAGATACCTTCCAAAATTTCTGAGTGAGGATTTTATTAATGCTTTTGAAGTTAATTTGGTAGTTTTGTTCAATGAAATTATGAGCTTTGGTTACCTTATTTCAAGTATTTTATATTCATTATAATAAAAGGACAGGATTTCAGTATTTTCAGAAGCTCATTACATTTTATTGCAGACCAGTGTATTGGGCAGTGTCTGTGTGTTAGTACACTTGTAGTTGGTCTGCTTTTACTTATATATATGGTAAATAAGCATTTTTACCTACTTAAAAGCCAAGCCCTGCAACATATAAATTTACACTGAAGTCAAAACACAATTTATCTGTGGGTTGAAAGTGTCTGTAATCAAAAAGTCAAATGTTTGCAATAACTACAGCTTATGCAAACACAATAGGTAGTGATGAAACAATGCCTGCTAAAATGCTTTAATGTCTACATTGGTTGAGCTGCTAGCTCCATTCACTGGAAGCAGTTTCACACCCCCAGCTCAAGTGGGTATATGTACTCTGAAAACCTTCCCAAAACTAATTTACAATACCAGAATTATTACTAAAGTGTATAAACAAATTGTAGCATACCCCCTCATGTGTCCATTGCTTTTGCCCCAGGCAAGTCCTCCTGTGATTGAAGTTGCTAAACCAGATACTAGTTTTTTTCGTGCTGCATGTCACGAAAATGCATAACAACACAAATCCTGTTACTTGCAATTTTGTGTGTATAGAGCCATATTTATTTTCTAAGCCTATTAGATTAGGCCGGTCCAGATCCTCCTAACCAAGGTTGAGTTGTTGAGGGTGTGGTTTTTGTGAGAAAGGAAATCGGGAAGTTAGAGTTAACAGGCATTACCAATTTTGCATTTTCAAAGGAACTGTAAGTTTTAAGGGAAGCCTGAGACACTGCTGCTCATGCCAAGTCTATTTACAATGTGCAACTGTTTTGTTTCTAAATGGTATCTCTATTGTGGTATTGTTTTTTAAAGCCATGTTAGTAGATGTACAAGTACGCCCAATGCAGAGTATGTAAAGGATTGAGGTTCTTACACTGCTGGTACATACATTTGTATGCTGCAGTCCTCAGATGTCCTCCTGCTCAAGATGTAGTTAAACTATGATAACCTTTTTCAGCTTGTCATCCATTTCTATTGCAACATATGCTTTGTTTTTTTTTTAATTTTAACATGGGCACGTATTCTTTGCAGGCAACAGGCACTGAATTGATTCATCTTCTGGAAATGTACAGTTGTTTTCTAGCAACAACATCTTCTACAGTTTCAGATATCTTTTAATGTGGAATTATTCAGATTACTTTTTACTCAGCAGAGAGTGTTTCAAACAAGTGCTGCTGTATAATATAAGGATATGCTTGCAGGAATTGTCTTGCAGAGAGCTGGGTCATGCTTGTCAAGCTCTTGAAGTAAATCGTAAGATCCCCTTGCTACTCTTGAGGAAGGAATACCATCTGGGTGGCTGTACTCCGACTCGCTCCCAGAAAAACAAACAATCTCACTTGTAGGAACCAACTTTGACTTTTTTTCGTTAAGAGTGTAACCCAAAGAGGTGAGAATGTTCTTTATGAAGTCCGAATCCTCGCGTAGTTGTTCTGGGAGTTTGCTTGAATGAGACGGTCCTCCAGATAAGGATAAATCTGAATGTTCCTCTGCCTGCAAAAAGCAATGGCTGGAGCCAGGCACTTCATAAAAACTCTGGGAGCAGTAGATAAGTCAAAGAGCAGTGCAGAGAATTGAAAGTGTTGCTCCCCAGCCCTGAAACGAAGGAACTGCCTGCAACTTTCCCTTATTGGGATGTGCAGATAAGCCTCCTTCAGATCCAGAGTTACCAGCCATGAATCTTTGCCCAGCATGGGCAGCAACTGTTGAAGAGTGAGCATCTTGAATTTGGGAATCACCAGAAAAGTGTTTAGAATAGACAGATCCACGATGGGGCTCCAAGTGCCCCCTTTTTTGGGTACCAGGAATAGTCTGGAATAAAAACCTAGGCCTGCCTGATTTGCAGGAACTGGCTCTATGGCCCCCATAGTCAGCAGAGAAGAAATTTGATCTTCTACCTCTGCCCTGAGAGTACTGGATACGTCTGGGTACCCTTGCAGAACAGGGAAGGTGTAAAAATGAAACTTGTATCCTTGGTTTACTATACTGAGCAGCCATTTGTCTGTGATTGTAGACACTCTGCGAACCTGGTTAACCTTCCCCTCAAAGGAAAGCCTGGGCCCGCAGAGATAGGCACAAGATGGCCCGAGTCGTGAAGAATGCTTGCTTTGAGAAGCTAGCTTAGAACTTCCCGATTTAGCAGAAGAGGAATGTCATTGTTTAGCCCTTTAAGGGGCAGAAGCCTGCCCTCTGGAAGATCTAAAACCCCTAGGCCTAGAGCAACCCTGCTTGCCAGGATCAGGGAAAGACCAATTCTTGGAAGGATAATGCCTACTAACCCGAGGAGGCTGAACCTGAAGGAAATATTTTACAGCTTGCATAGATTTAGCCTTATCCTCCAACTTTTTCAGTACTTCCTCGGCCTTGTTACCAAAAAGATTGTATTTGTGCAAAGGAACATCCAGCAGTTTAGATTTAACCGGTTCAGAAAGAGGCTGCTCCCTGAGCCAAGCATGCCTTCTAATAACGGAACCAGTGAGAGCTGCTCTGCAGGAAGCCTCCAAGGTGTCAAAACCACAAAGTAGGGAATGCTTATTAACTAGAGTGGCAGAATTCAGTAAGTCTTTCCAGTCTTTGTTCTTGGACATGGAAGGAATATCCCCAAGTTTAGCCTTAATAGACTCCAAAGTATGCTGCTGCCACTTAAGCATGTGAAAAAGGCAATTCAGAGATCTAATGGCAAGAGTTGAAGAGGTATCGATTTTTTTACCCCATCTGTCCAAGGCTCTTGACTCTATCAGAAGGTACAGGGTTTTTAGCAATAGTAGCCTTAACACCCTTGGGGCCTTGAGAAATAATCTCAGGATCAGCAGTAGGGTTTTTAAAAAGAAATCGATAAGAATCAGGAACGCTATAATACCCATCAGATTTTCTGGGGGAAGGAGTAACAGAATTAGGAGTTAAAGAATTTTCCATGAAATCATCATTCACAATTTCCAAAACTGGAGGTACAGCCAGAGGCTTATGCTGTGGCAAATCGAAAAATTCCTGGATTCTTTTCTTTGACTGAGGAAAATCCTGACTTTCACATTTAAAGTGCTCCCTAAGAGTATTCAAAGTATCCCCAAAGGAAAAATCTTCTGGAGGGGAGGCAGAAGTGATACAGTCCTCAGCATCAGAATCCTCAAAGCCAGAAAAAAGTTGAGAATGTCTTCACCAGCAGAAATACTGGAAACCTCAATCTGAGACAGACAAAACATCAGGAGACAATGCCCTAGCCCTCTTGAAGGGGGGGGGATGAGAGCCCTTAATCAGGGAAAGAAGATCACCACCCATCTTTACTAACGGGGACAGTGGCACAGGAGGGGAGGCCGATGCCTGCTTGTGAGTAGATTTGCGGCTGGAAGGTTTGCTAGAAATCTGGAGGGTCTCGGGTGGCCTAGCAACAACAGAAGTCTGAGCTAAGGTAGTCGGTCTGGTTCTGCTCTCATGTCGACGAGAAGAGGCGTCAGAAGCTGGTGCCTGCATAGTGGCTCCAGACCCATCTGAGATGACGACAGGTGGAGGAACTGAAGATGAAATAGCTGCCTGCGGCATGCAGGACTCAGTAAAGATCTCAGCAGAGGCTTGCAGCTGAAAAAGTACAGTTGTGTACCTACCATAAATGTAGACGTTTGAGTTTATTCACTGCTGCAGTCATTACACTTGGGTTATCCCTGCTGGTAGGCTACCCACAGTCGGCCTGAATTCCAAAGTCCTGGTCCGGCGTCGGTTGCTGTCGCCTCTTCCCTGACGTCAGTGCGCCAGGGGTATACAAGATGCAGAAGACACCATTTTCTTCAGTTTTTCTTGCCCCAGATGCCAGGTGCCCCCAAGGTTATAAAAACATACAGTAAAACAAAACCAATACCTTCATCTACAAGCAAATACACCACATAGGTTGTATAGGATAGAGAAGTATAGATAAGTCCCAGCAAAGAAAGGGGGATGGAGGGTGGGTAACCTGGACTGCAACAGTGAATACACTCGAACATCTACATTTATGGTAGGTACACAACTGTACTATGTTCATCGTGTTTCACTGTTGCAGTCATTACACTTGGGTTGAATCCCAAAGCTGAGCTAGGGCGGCTGGGTCTAAATAGGATTAGGAGTGGCTATGAGGCCCTGCAGAACTGCAGTAGCAAAGCCTGCTCTGGATTTAGAGTAAAGAGGTAAGTGATAATGTTTGGTAAAAGTGTGCACTGAGCTCCAAGTTGCAGCCTCCACAATTTCCTTGGTTGGTACTCCTCTGAGAAAGGCTGCTGAAGTGGCTGCTGCCCTGGTAGAATGTGGCCTAATATTCTTAGACACTGACTTGCCATGCTGTGCATAGCAGAAACGAATGCAGTGTCCTATCCATTTTGAAATAGTCTGCTTTGAGATAGCCTTTCCTTGTGATCCTGTGATCCTGCAGCATATGCTACAAACAGTTGCTCAGTTCTTCTGAAAGCTTTTCTTTTGTCCAAGTAGAAGCGTAGCTGCCTGTGTATGTCCAAAGAGTGCAGGAGTCTCTCCCCTTTATTCTGGGGATTTGGATAAAATGTTGGCAAATTAATGGTTTGGTTAAGAGCCACACTGGATACTACCTTCGGCATAAACGCTGTGTTTGTCCTTGGAGAAACCCTGTCCGGATGAAAAATGATAAAAGGTTCCACTGCCATTAATGCCTGTAACTCTGAGACTCTTCTTGCTGAAGTTATTGCTAGGAGTAGAGCAGTTTTCCATGATAAGAATTTTATATCAGCTGTATTGGCTGGCTCAAAAGGAGACCGTGTGAGCTTTTCCAAGACAAAGTTGAAATCCCATGTAGGTATCGGTGCTCTCCTTGGGGGTCTTATGTTTTTTGCCCCTCTGAGGTACTGTCTTAGCAGTGGATGTGAGAAAATAGGAGGTTCTGTATTGTAATGAGCTGAAATGGCAGAGGCATGGATCTTAACTGATCAGAAGGATAGGCCTTTGCCCAGCATCTCAGTTAGGTATTGTAAAATCTGAGGAATATTTGGAACAAGTCGTTCAAGTCCTTGTGCCTGGTTCCAAGCACATAATCTCTTCCATTTTTCTGCATAGGTTTCCTGGTGCAGGGCCTCCTGGCTTCAAAAATGACATCCATAACAGCTTTAGAGAGAGGTGTATTCTGAGTGGCTATATTATTTGCCATGCAGCCAGATTTAAGGTTCTGAGTTGGCTGTGCAGGATCTGATTGTTTTGTTGAGTCAGAAGATGAGGAATTTGAGGCAAAGTCCAGGCTGGACCTTGAGACAAGCTCTTTAGGATTGGGTACCAGTGCTGGCGTGGCCAGTCTGGGGCAATCAGAATCATTTTTGGCTTCTCTTGTCTGACTGGAGTACCTTGGGAAGGAGAGGCAGTGGTGGAAAGGCATAAACTGTTAGGGTTTTCCAGGTGAATGATGCAGCATCCACCTTCCATGCTTGTGAGTGATAAGTCCTTGTGCAGAATCTCTGTAGTTGGCAGTTGTGAGGGGAGGCAAAAAGATCTATGTCTGGGCATCCCCATTTCCTTGTTATCATACTGAAGACCTGTGGATCTAGTTTCCACTCGTGAGGGTCCATGAGGTTTCTGCTTAGCTCGTCTGCCAGAGTATTTTTCTTTCCTGGCAGGAATTGTGCCTGCAGATGTACTTGATAGGTCAGTGCTGTGTTCCACAAAGTCATGGCTTGCCTGCAGAGGGGGTAGGAATGTGTGCCCCCTTGCTTGTTTATGTACCACATAACTGTAGTATTGTCCGTTTTTAGCAATAGTTGTCCTGGATGTAGTAGATCCTTGAAGGCTATCAGGGCATTCTGTACAGGTAGCATCTCTTTTTGATTGATATGAAGATGCATTTGGTCCGCGGGCCATGTGCCCTGAATACATTTTCCTACCATGTGTGCCCCCAGGCATAATCCGATGCATCTATTGCTAGTGTCTGCCTGGCTGTGGGTAAAGTGAAAGGCTGTCCCTTGTTGAGGTGACAGGCCAGTGCCACCATCAAAACTCCTGTTGAAGGCAGGGAATAAGAGTTATTACTGTTTCCAGGCTGTGGCAGGCAGAGAATAAGAGTCATTACTGTTTCCAGGCTGTGGCAATGTTGAGTCCAAACACTTTTTAGATACCACTGTAGCTTCCTCATATGCAGTCTTGCATATGGAATTAGCAGGATGCAGGATGCCATGAAGCCCAAAGCTGCAGAATTTTTCTTGCAGATAGCTGGGTCTTTGTTGCCATCATTTGAAAGTAATGAGTCAGTTGCCTTTGCTTGTCTGGCGTGAGATAAGCCATCTGGGCAGCTGTATTTAAGCTTGCACCAAGGAATATTATCGCTTGAGAGGGTACTAGTTTTGATTTTTTTTCGTTTACTGTGTACCCTAGGCAAATTAGCAATCTTTTTACAAACGCCAGATGCTTTAGAAGAATGTCCTTGCTCTCTGCTTGAATAAGGCAGTCGTCCAAGTAGGGATATATTTGAATTCCTTTTTGTCTGCAAAAAACAATTACTGGTGCCAGGCATTTTGTGAAGACCCTGGGCGCAGTAGATAAGCCAAAGGGCAGTGCAGAGAATTGGTAATGCATTGAACCAGCTATAAATCTGAGGTATCTTCTGCAAGTCTGTCTGATTGGGACATGCAGGTATGCCTCTTTGAGGTCCAAAGTAACTAGCCAAGCCTTCTTGCCCAGCATGGGTAGAAGTTGCTGCAGTGTCAACATTTTGAATGTTGGAACGTCCAGGAAAGTATTTAGGGTATACAGGTCCAGTATTGGTCTCCAAGCGTGATCCTTTCTGGGTACCAAGAAAAGTCTTGAGTAAAATCCTTACCCCTGCTCTTCCTGTGGTACTTTCTGAATAGCCCTCATTTTCATGAGAGCAGAAACTTGTTTTTGTGCCTCTGCCCATTGATTGTGTGGTAGGTCTGGCATACCTTTTGGCCTTGGTAGGGTGTGAAAGTGGAACCTGTAACCCTGAGAAACAATATTCAGTACCCATTTGTCCTGGGTGACTGTGTGCCAGTGTTGTGAGAAAAGTGCTAGTTTCCCCCCTAAGGGTGCTACCAAAAGGTAAGTGCTTGGCATAATTAGAGGAAAGTCATTGGGACCGTTTCCTATAACGCTGTGATTTGTCTTCTCCGCCTTTGGGGGCTGAAGCACTCCACTGTTTAGGTCTGTATGAGCCTTGGGGCTGAGATCTGCCTCTTGAGCGTCTGTATCTTGCCTCTTTGTGGCCTGTCTGACACTGGAAAGGACCAATTTTTTGAAGGCCAGTTCCTGCTAAATCTGGGTGGCTGAACCTGTAAGAAATCCTTTACTGTCTGCATTGCTTTATCCTCCATTTTCTTTAATACCTCTTCTGCCTTAACACCAAACAAAGGATCACGCTGTAATGCAGCATCCAATAATTTTGCTTTAACATGATCAGGTAAACTTTGTTCTTTTAAACAAGCATGCTTTCGAATGAGAACCTGTAACTGTGGCTCTGCAAGAAGCCTCTAATGAATCAAAACCACATTGCAAAGTATGCTTTCCCACTTGTTCAGCTGCATGCAATAAATCCTGCATTTCCTTATTTTCAGGACATTCAGAGCTTGTAAGCATTTTCTGTTTTAACAAAGACATTAGGTATTGTTGATATTTAAGCATGTGAAACTGGCAGTTTAAAGCCCTTACAGCTAAAGTAGCAGAGGTGTAAACTTTTTTCCCCCCATCAATCCAGTGCTCTAGAATCCGTATCAGAGGGAACAGGGTTTTTTTGCAGTGGAAGCCTTGACCCCTTTTTGGGACCCTGAGGAATTGTTTCTGGGTCAGCAGCAGGGTTTTTATAAAGAAATGTATGAGAATCTGGGACCCTGTAGTACCTATCTGGCTTGACTGGTGCAGGGGGTAAAGAATCAGGAGACAAACTGGATTCAGAAAAAACATAATCAACAATAATTAGTACAGGGGGGATAGCAAGGGGCCTGTGCTGAGGCAGTAAAAGAAAGTCTCTGAGCCTTTTCTTGGATTCTGAATAACCCTGGCTCTCCCAATGGAAATGCTCTTTCATGGTGTGCAAGGTTTCCCCAAAAGAGTAATCCTCAGGATGAGAGGCTGAAGGAATAGATTCTTCAGCGTCATAGTCCTCATAGGGAGGAAGAGAATACCCCTGTTCTGAAGAGGAACCAGAGGAAATAGACACCTGGTCAGAGGAGTCATAGTCAGTGTCTTGCCTAGGCCTTTTATCAGGAGGGGGGATGGGAACCCCTGATCAAAGTAATTATGTCCTCGGCCATTTAAGCATCTGTTTCTTTGGCAGGGATGACTGTCCAGGAGAATGCTGTACTTGTTTCTTTGTCTTTAATGGTGTTTTAGACTTTGCCTTGGCTGCTGAAGTGGTCTTGATAGTAAGCTGTGTAGGGTCTGAAAACACCCTCAGAAGCCGATGCCTGCTCAGTGGCTCCGGACCCATCTGAGGGAATAGTTTCCATAGGCCCAATACCTTGAGTTTCCAGAGGCCTAGTTGTCTCCACGTGGGAGTCGGAGGCGGCCTGTGGCTCTGAGGTAGCAAGTGTCAGGGGTTGCGAAAGCGCCTCACTGAGAACCGGCGATTGGCCTAGAAGAGGCTTCGTCGTCGGTTTTGGACCTCGGATGCCTGTCCTTTTCTTTGTCCCTGCATGTTTTATGAACTCCGGTCGTCGGTTGTTCTGATGGCATTATATAGTTAAACCTTCAGCCTAAGTAATGTAAAGCAAAATCAAACTGACGCTTAATAGTGCGTTGGTTGAATCTAGCACAAAACCGACAACTAGCAATGTCGTGGTCACAGCCTAGGCCAAGAGTGAAAATCCTTATGAGGTATTTGCTTCCCACAAGAAATACAATTGTTAACTTTTACTGACATCGGTCTGGAGCAAGAAAAAGTTTCCCCAATGGGGTACTTAGCTTTATTGAAGACTTCGGATCTGAAATTCAATTTTGAAAATCTCAGGAGTCGGCCGACCGGCACTTGCGAACTGCTTTTGCTTTGGGCACCGCACAGCAAGAAAGACTGAAGAAAATGGCGTTGGCTGCATCTTATATACCCCTGGCACACTGACGTCAGAGAAGAGGCGACAGCAACCGACGCCTGACCAGGACTTTGGAATTCAGGCCGACTGCGGGTAGCCTGCCAGCAGGATAACCCAAGTGCAATGACTGCAACAGTGAAACACTATGAACATTCTGCAGACTGCAGGTGCTACAAAAGCGCCTCACTGACTACTGCTGTGCTGACTACCAATTTCACCGGTGCGTCGTCAGCAGATTTAATCCTAAGCCTGTCATGGTCCTGGTCTTTGCATTTCTAGGGTATATCCGAAGTCGGGAGACCAAAAGACGCCATACCAACGAACTTAGGCCAGACTCTGAAATGCTTATACAAAATCTTAGCTCTACGGCATATGGTACGTGGATTAAAGGAAGCACAGAGATCGCAATTAGGGATGTCGTGCTCAAGGCCCAAACAAGTTAGACAATAGGAATGAAAATCACGGTGTGGAATCTGTTTTCCACAGGTAAGACAGTTATTAACTTTATCTGACATTTGTTAAAGCAAGAAAATAGGATCCCCAACGGGGTACTTATCAGAGGGCATCTTCAACTTTGAAGTCGGAATGCAAAAAGAAGGTAAACGGCCGACCGGCACTAGTGCGAAGTGCATCTGCTTCGGGCTTTGCGGCAAGAAAGACTGAAGAAATGGCGTTGGCTGCCTCCCTTTATACCTGACGTTCTGACATCAGCTTTACAGCTGACGGCAGCCAACGTCATATACCAAGGACTCTGGTATTCGGCACGACTGAGGGCTACCGGGAGCTGGATAGCCCATATGTTAGGACTGCAACAGTGAAACACGAAGAACATCTAGGGCGGCGTCCAAAACGGTACTTGCCGAAGTCACCAAAGCCATCGGACGTACCTCAGCCCCTAGATCGGTGGCTGGCAGGATGTCCAAACCCAAAGACACAGGCACTTTTTTTGGCCTTCTTACTCAGCGGTTCGGCTGATATGGCAGGTGTCGCTTCCATACCCAAAGCAAGTTGCTTAAAACGTTGGTTTTCCACAAATAAATTTAGGGCTGCGAGACAGCTGCGCAGAGTTTTAGGGATGAATGACTGGCAAATGGAACACACTTTGTAGTCGTAGGAAGACCCTAAACAAGACAGACAGAGGTCGTGGCTGTCTGTGTGGGACTGGACGTCCGCACTTACATTTTCCCTTCCTAGATGACATGGATGAAATCAGCTTAAGGAAAGAACAAAAAAACAGCAACCAGAATAGAAAACGTTCCCCAACAGGGCACTTATCTTTTTGAAGACACTAACATGGAGCAGAACAAGCGAGCTGACGTTTGACTGGCGGCAGAGAAATTCTGAGGTCTGTGCATTCAGACAGTTTAGGGTACCTACGTTTGACGTCCCATGCACCATACAACAGCCAGGCTAAGCTTTTGCATATGGGCCGAACGTTTGGGTCGCCTCAGGTGGAGGATCCCACGTTAAGAATACTGCAACACGAGAACAGAAGGACATCAAGCCATCCTTCTATACAAAGATAGGCCCATCTACAGACCCTGAAAACTACATACCCACAGGTCTCACTAGTCTCATGTACAAAGCCATGGAAAGAATTATCATGGGAATGATCAATAATGACACAGGTAACCTCCAGAAGCTGGATCCAACACCATCTGGTTTCATCATGGGCAAGTCATGGCTTCGCAACCTGGTGGATTTCTTTGAGAAGGTGGTCACCAAAACAATGGACAAGGACAAAATGGTTCACACTGCCTACCTTGACCTGGCCAAGCCATTTAACACAGCACCTCACTCATGCACTGGATAGTCAACTGGCTCACAGACAGGGCCCAGGAAATTATATTTGGGGAGTCAACTCTACAAAGAGACCAGTCACAAGTGGAGTCCCTCAGGACTAATCTCCTGTGACTGCTCCTGTTTAGCATCTACTTCTCTGAAGTCAAGGCAGGCATCAAGGGCTTCTGGCTGACCAAATCTGCAGACAAAAATTGCAAGTTAGGAGTGGTCAGAATCCCCCCACTGACACTGTCAACCCTTCATGGAGGACATTATGACAACTTATATCAGAGCCATGAACTAAAACTAAATATGAATAAATGCATAACATTTACTTTTGGAAAGTGATCCACCTTGGTAACTATCATATTGACAACATAACCCAGTAGTGAGGGGCTTGGGGAGACATGTAATCTAGCCCTTGACCATCTCATGTCTACAGTAGTGAAGAAATCATTCTGTGTTCTGCAATTTATAAACCTTTGTTGATAAGCAGCACAATGCAGAGTGATTTCCTCACTACTAAAGTATGGCATCAAGGTCCAAGGAGGTCATTATCCCACTGTATTTGGCATTTATCAGACCTATCATTGAGTACAATGCTCCCCCTTGGTATTTATCTTAACCAGGCACAGAAGTTCCTCACTAAAAAGAATAAAGGGCATAAGTAACGCACCCTATGCAGGCCACCTTAAAACCCTATCCTTGTATTCTGTCTCCTGCCTGGCACATAAGGTATTGTCTGACCCTACCCCGAAGGACCTCTTGCATATCCACAAAACAAACAGCACCGGAATTACATGTTTTAAAGACTAAAACCTTGCTTTTGACAAACAGGACCTACTGGAAAGTCAGGTATAGATCCCGCAGACTACCCCTTCCCTGAACAGGCTTCCCAACCAAATTCAAATATAACTTGGACAACTGGATAGGAATAGGAAATTCATCCCTGGTTTGGCACCTATGTCTCTAATGGACAAAGGCAGCCTGTAAATGATTCATCTCCCAAGCCCCTGCTTACACTTGTAAAGTTTACCAGAACTTGTCAGAGATTTGAGATGCATGGCTAGGCTTAAAAAGGTACCAGTGATTATTACCTTAATATACACATATGAAGTAGTAATATTAGTAGTAGTAGTAGTAGTAGTAGTAGTATCAGTAGCAGTGGCATTAGCAGCAGACATGCAACCTGACCCTGCTTCAATAGAGAGCCAATAGCTACAGGGGAGAATGAGTGGTTATGGAATAAAAGACTCCACCCACCTAAATGACATAGTCCATCACTGGCCAGCACTCACCCCAACTACAGAGAAAGGCTGATTAGTCAGTTTGAAACCAGACACAAAATTAGTCCGCTCAAAATGATCAGAATGGAGTACTGCTCATTCCATCTGCACTTTCCGCCTCAAGCTTGTCTAAACAAAGTTCCCCCTTAGTATGCAATTTATGCCCACATTTTTCAACAATCAAAGTACCTTTAAATTATATGCAATTTTATCAAGGCAACCAATACACAAGAGTTTCCTTGGTGGGTACATCTTCACCATTCGCAGACTGGCACTTTTTCCTGTGAAATCACATCTGCGTGCTTCTGCTAATACATGCCACAATAAAACATACTGACTTCACAAGTGTGCATGTCCTCAGAGTCCCCCAGCTCATTTCCATGTCACTGAAGAGCACATTCCTGCAAACAAAGAAATCTCTCAAACAGCATTCAAACAATTACATACCTGTTCGATTTATAAGGAGTTCTAACAGACAAGGTTGATGAAAGAAACTCTTCCTCAGCACAATGGTGGGAGGGTATTCTAACCACTTAAATAGGATCTTCTCATAGAAACTGATGCATTGCTATTGCATCTATTTTATCTAAGAATGAGAACTAAATCAGAAGCAGTAGTCACCATGGTAGAAGAATGAGAATCGCAGAGGTTCATAGCAGAGTCATGGAAAACGGACTCTCAAAATGTAGCCACACTCTCAAGTGACAGTCAAGAAAGCACAGTTGGGTAAGCTATCGTACCATAATAGATGTCCTCCTCTTCACTGCTGCAGTATCCATAACATTAAGTACCAAAGCTCAATAAAAAAAATGGGAAAAGGAAGGACCAGCTAAGCCCTCTAGGAAGCCATGAAAGATGGCCCTAGCAAAACCAGCTCTAGCTTTGTGACATTCCATCCAACTTGTAGTGCTTAGTAAATCTATGCACAGAAGTCCAAGTAGCTACCTCAAGAACAGAGTTATCAAATTCCTTGAAAAAAAAGCACCAGAAGAAGCCATAGACCTAGCAGAATGAGCCTTAACAGAAAAAGGGAGGGTCTTACCATGAAAGGAACAACAAAAATAAATAGCTTTTGAGAGCCGAGAAGAAATGGTTTGTTTGGATACAGCTAATCCCAAGGACCTCTGATGAATGGAAATAAAGAGCTGATCATATTTTATAATATTCTTATTATCCAAATAAACTTTTGTCTATGCACATCCAATGTCTGCAGCACCAAATAAACTTTTAGTTGTCTATGCACATCCAATGTCTGCAGCACCTCCTCACTGGCGGATTGCAGAGAAGGGAAAAAAATGGCCAAACGAATAGACTAATTAAGGGACAACCCATTCACCACCTTGGGCATAAAAGGAGGATTAGTACACAAGGACACCCTCTTCTTATGAAGCACCAAAAAAGGAGGACAAGCCATAAGGGCTTGAAGCTGAGACACCCATCTGGCAAAAGCAAGGGCTAACAAAAGAACAGTCTTTGAAGAGCAATGTTGAAGGAAGTTGAAGCTGCAGGCTGAAAAGAAGCCTGAGTCAGTTTTTCTAAAACAAAATTAAGATCCCAGGGAGGACGAGGAGGAGGAACAGGCTTCCTGGAAGGTCCAATATGAAGGATGCCTTTTAGGAATTGTTTAGCCTCAAATTTAGCAGCTAAAGGAGGACATAAACATAGACAACAGAGAAAGCTGATAAGTGGGCCTTAACAGAAGAAAAACCCAACCCAGCATTGAGCAATTCACACAGATGAGAGCTCTTCAACAGGATCTTGTCATTCACAAATGAGGGGGATAGCAGTCCGAATGGAGAAATGAAAAGTCAGCCAGCAAAGGAGAGTAGCAGTGCTAAAATTGAGTTCAACCTGAAAGTCTTGGTGAGTATCTTCACGAGGTGGACCCTGTTTTCTACAAAATCTCACCAAGATGACACTGATATACAGACTGCATTTATATAGCATATATCATGGACAGAAGAAAGGTCAAACATTAAGATAGAGACAGCTGGGTGCACAAGACCCAGGATAAAAAAGTGCCCAATCCTGGTAGGCGCAATGCTACCAGGACTGGAAAAAAATGACACACTAGAATCCTCAAAATACAGAAACATTCTTACAATGGGAACAGGTCAGACCCAGGTGGAGGATGCCCCCTGTTCTAGAAGGAAGTAGTAGTCCACAAAAACTGACACGCCAAAGAAGAGCCATAAAGATGGCAGAGTGGACTATCGAGGATAAGAAAGAAATTATGTATTGTTACTACTATCCAAAAAGCCCAGAATTTCCAGACACAAGATATATAAAATGATTAAAAGAGAAATTACAGGAAAGAAAAATACTTCCACAAGAAAAACTGTCAGAAGCTTCAAATGAAAATTTCCGTTTATTAATAAAACAGATTTGTGAAAAACATTTTATAGATCAAGAAACTTTGATCTGTTTGGAAAAAGAAGCACCTGTGGAAGTGCGAGAATATAAACAACAAAACCAAGAGATATTTGAAAAGTATAAAAATGAAATGTGGACATGAGAAAGAAAGATTTGATATGGTGCAATACTTATGCAAAGGAGAAAGCCAAATTAATCAAAGCAGCCCCAAAGATATCAAAGAGAATCCTCCGGATATGGAAAATTTCACAATAAAAAAAAATATCACAAAAATGGAATGTAGAAAAGAAGATTAGTAAAGTAGAAATGAAAAAAAAAAATAGAAGTTGAAGTTACGGAGTGCTTGCGAAGTGGAGGATTTGGTGTAGAAGGTCTAACACAGGTTACATCACAGCATGATGGAGCGAGTCCCCAAAGTAAGGAGAAGCAGGAAGATCAGGAAACATCTGAAGAAGAAATATGGACATGGGAAAGAGAGATCCAACATGGTGTAATATTTACGCAAAGGAGAAAGCAAAACTAACCAATATAAAAATAGCAACACCAAAGATATTTGAAGAGAAATATAGACAAATGAATCCAGACATGGAAAACTTTACAATACAAAAAAATAAGACAGAAGAAAAGGAGATGAGTAATGGAGACGTTAACGAAATAGAAACGGAGGTTATGGAGTACCTGCGAAGTGAAGGAGTCAGTGTAGAAAATCTAATTCAGAAAGCACCACAACAGGATAGATCAATGGATAGCCAAATTAAGGGGAAAACAGTGGAACAGGAATCAATTAGTCAGGTGCCATATGAAGATAATTTGGAGCCTTCCACAGGAAACCAGTATAAATGTTCACTTGAAGCTGGGCAGCAAGGGAAGGAACATGAAACCGTGGAAACTCTGATGCAATCAATGTTGAGGAGTGATAGGCCATCGAGTTCCCATATGACAGAGCAACAGATTGCACAGGATAAAATTTAAGAGAATGTGCCAACAGGAAGATGCTACAGAACCTTCTATATAATGCCGGCAGGAAATGGAAAACAAGGGATGTGCCCTCAGTTTGTAAGAAAATGAGCTAAGAGAAGAGTTGCTTAATTTAATAAACACAGACAGACACATCAAGATCAGTGAAAGAAATACAAAGCAGAAGGTTAATAAACCCCAAAAAGTCAGAAGTCTGATAAAACAAATGAACACAGTAATTCGGACTGTTCATAGAGATCCACTCGATATAACAGAAGTAAACAGGATATATTATTGTGCAGCTAAATTAATAACTGATAAAGTTCTACCACAAGACCACAGGGTAGTGAGGGAAAGGAAGGGAGAAATCGAACACCATCATGGAAATAATCAAATAGAGAAAACTATAAAGCAGTTAAGACACGTGTCACTTTTAGAAGACTACAGAAGAGGGAACAGATCAACAAAAATACTAAGATACATACACTTAATAAAAGCAATGCACAGTATTAGAACAGACCAGGATCTATCATGCCTTATCGCAAATAATCTAAAAACTTCAGCACAGGTGGAAAAACTTAGAAGACATGAAGATAAATATCCAAAAACAAACGAAGCAGTCTCCAAACTTGCCGTAATCTTTTATTATAAAACGTAGGCGCTTTCAGGTTAAAAAACCCTTCATCAAACAAACTTCACATAATCATGACAGTCTTTAAATATTAAAACATTTCTAAAAGCAACCAATTACTTTCTATACTTGACCCACCTTTCCTTTAAGGCTGGTTTTAAGGGTACAAAACTATTTAATCCAGGTGGGTTGTCAGCAGCCAACTGTATGATCTATCTTAACTCTGCATACTCTGTATCATTGACAATGTCCCCCCCTTTTTTTATCTGTGCAACATGCAGAACCATAAAAACAAAAGTATGATCTGAAAAGCTAGAAACATGCTGGTACAATGCATTATGTTTATCCTTCTGTCTAGTAGATAACCAGTTGTGCAATATTCTTGTTTTTAACTTACAATTAGTTTTTCCAACATAAAAACTCGGACATGACTTGCAGCATGCCAAGTAAACCACATTCTCTGTATGGTAATCTGCATAAAACTCAAATGTGTATTTTTTATTTGTAACAGGATGTATAAAATAATTTAACCTGGCTAAAAACAGGAAAAACAATGCTCCCAGTAAACCTGCAAGCTCTCCTAAAATTATAGGTCAATAATTTGCCTTCCGACGACATACAAACTATACACAGGAATTGATGCCGACAATTTACAATCATTTAGAAGAAAACTCAATTATGGCAGTAGAACAAAAAGGCAATAAAACAAAGTCATATGTAACAAAGGATCATTTGTTGTTAAAGTCCCAGTAGAGAACTGTGAAAAGGGGAAGAATCTAAGTATGGCCTGGACTGACTAAAAAAAAAAGCATTTGATAGTATCCCACATTCATGGATAACAGAGTGCTTAAAAATGTATAAGCTGCACTCTACAGTGATAGACTACATTACAGTGACCATGAAACAGTGGCAGACCACTTTGCAATTAGGCCATGATAAAGGACAAATTATTATCCCAGGGATAAAAATTCTAAGGGGGATATGCCAGGGTGACTGTCACTGTTGCTATTCTGCCTTGTCCTTAACCCATTAAGCTGTTTACTTAACAGCTTAGACCAAGGCTAGAATTTGGCTCCTAGAAAACAACAAAGTGTAAAGACTTCTCATTGCCTCTTTGTCGATGATTTAAAACTGTAGAGCTCATCAGATGAGTAACTGAAAGCACAACTAGGCTGTTAAACTCTTTCAGATGGTATAAGAATGTCATTTGGTTTTGATAAATGTGCAAAACCAACCTTTAAAGCGGGAAAACTGCAGCACTGGGAAAACGTTAGTTTGGGACAAAATGTGATATAAATGAACTTGAGCAAGAGGGAGTGTATAAATATTTGGGAATTCATGAAGGATCAGCAATAGAACATGAACAAATGTGAATAAAAATAAGAAATACTTTAGAAAATGTAAACTAATCGTGAAAACAGTGTTGACATCTAGGTATAAAATCCAAGCTATAACCAATTTACTCTTCCTATCTGAACTTACAGTTTTGGAGTGATTGACTGGCCGTAAAACGTGCTGGATAGATTAAATAGGAAAACAAGAAGGATGCTTAATGATCACCAAATGATTTATAATAAAAAAAAAAAAAAAAATCAGTGTATGCCACGATTATATATTCCCCATTCCGAAGGAGGGATGGGCCTCCTTTAAACTGATTACATGACTAGATCTGCAATCGTGGGACTCCACACATGTACTGACCTCACAAGAACCAAATGTAGTGAAAGTTTTGAAACATGAGGAGAATAAGTCCAAGATGACTTCTCTGCTTAATCTAGCAGAAGGATATCGGCGTCAAGCAGGAATGGAAATCAAACCAGAAGTAGATAAAAATCAAGCAGCAACTGAATATGCCAAAAAATGAAAGAATATAATGTGAAGGACCAGATGAGAAGGCAAGAAATGTGGAAAATGCAAAAATATAGTTGCAAGTATAGAAAACGTCTGGAAGATCCTCATGCTGATCAGGAACGAATGCAGGAATGGTTAAGGAGAGGCGAATTCAAACCAAGAGATGAAAGGTTAATATTGGCGGCACAAGACAATGAGCTACATACACGCTGGTTTACAAAGTCCATTGAACATGTGGAAGAAACTGAAACGTAGGTTTTGTAAAACCGAACTGGAAACAGTCGCACATGTTGTTGCTGGTTGTGATATACTAATGTCAGGAGGACTGTATACTGAAAGGCATAATGTGGCAAGACTTACACTGGGGATTGTGCAAACATTATGGTACTGAAGTGACTGAAACACTGGAAACATGAGCCACAAAGCATCATAGAACATGAAGTTTATATCACATGGGATCACCCATTACCAACAGACGACAGATGATAGAAAACCAGATACAGTGGTCCATGAAAAGAAGACAAGAGTAGCACTGATCACTGAAACTGCCACACCCACTGACTACAGTGTGCTGCGTACAGACAGAGACAAAGTCATAACATATTAAGATCTGCAGGCAGAGATGAGAACAATGTGGAAGATACCCAGACAATTCCAATAGTAGCAGGAGCAGTGGGCCTTATAAAAAAAGAATGTATAATCGTATTTAGAGGAGTTATCAATCCATGTAACTGCATACGACTTGCAGGAGGAGTCACTACTGGGCACATTGTGGGTGTTGCGAAGAGCACATCTGGCTGATATCAAAGACTGAAACGATACTAATTTCATGATCTTTAATCATACTTGGACTTGGGAATGGGGTCCATTCCCATCATGGTATTAGAAACCAAAAAGATTTGGAGAAATTAAAAATGAGAGAACCAAAGGAACATCCACAGAAAGTGGATCCAGGTTACAAGAAAGACACCAAACAGAAAACCTCTTCCATTTGGATAAGTGGGATTTCCTAGTATTGGGTTTCCTGGCCTCCTGCAAGACTCCAGCACGTCCTCAGAAAAAAGGTGTCTCTATGGAATCAAAATCCTATCATCCACAGTGTCACTTGGGATGGAGGAGAAATCCCTTGTCTTGATTGAGTAGGTCCACACTGTGAGGTAACTTGTGATGACTGCCATTTGCTAAATGCAGAAGAGGAGGAGGCAACCAAAGCTGTCTCGACCAAAAGAGAGTCACCAACAAGATTTTGGGAGCGTCATGTTGAATTCTGAACAAGATTTTTGGAATGTGGGGTAAAAGAGGGAAAGTTTAAAAAAATCTCCTTCCAAGAAAAAAAGAGAAGGGTGTCCACCTTCCACACCAGAGGAAAAGGGACTCTGGCACAAAATAGAGGAAATGGCCTGTTCAGAGGGGAGGCAAACAGATCTATTTGAGGAGCACCCCACTGATGGCCAATATCCAGAAATGCATCCCTGTGAAGCATCCATTCATAGGACTGAGTTACGGACCTGCTCAGAGTGTTTGCCACAATTTTTTGACCTAAGGTGATGTAATGCCTAAACAGTCACCTGATACTGGACATCAAGGATACTGCACCAGGAGTGCCAACCGGGAAAGAAAAGATCTTGCCCCCGCCACTTGTTTACATACCACATCAGGGTGGTAGTGTTTGTAAACACCTGGAGAGGTCCTGGGGAGGAATGAGGATGAAAAGCTTGAAGTGCCAGGAGAAGAACTCTCATTTCTGATATTGATGTGTGCTCTCTGTTGAAGAGGTGATCACATCCCCTGCACCTTTAGGGAGCAAAAAGCTGCTTCACATCCCACACCTGAAGCATCTGTGAACAGTTCCTGAGAGGGGAGAGGAGGATGAAAAGTGAGCCCTGGATTCAGAGACAACTGCTTGATCCACCAGTGAAGCTCCTTCTTGAGACAAGGTAGAAGAGAAACTACAAAATTCTAGTGAGTGTGCATGTTGAAGCCAAACTGACTTCAGAAACCACTGAAACTTTTTCATGTGGAGTTTGGCGAGAGGGAGCATAGGGATGGTGGGTTCCATGAATCCAAGAGTTCTCAGAAACTCACTGACTGTAATAGAGGCCAGAGGAAGAATAGTCTGAAAGAAGGAAATAAGTGTTAAGGCCTTGGGAGAAGGAAAGGATGCCAGAATAGGTGTGGTCTGGATCCTGCACCTCAGAAAAGACTTTTTGAAGCTTACTGTGAACCCCAGGCTTTGCATAAGGGAAATGGTAAAATGAATATTTTGCAACAGGATCTCTGGAGAGGAAGTCTGAGGTCATCCAAGTAAGGAAATACTTGGATCCCTTAAATCCTGTAAAAAAGCAATCACAAGAGTGAGGCATTTTGTGAATATCCTTGGGATAGTAGAAAGGTCAAAGGGAAAGCAGAGAACTGAAAATACCAGGAAGCAACAGAAAAATTAAAAAAAACTTCCTGAAAAGGGGATGGATCGGGATATGGAGATAAGTAGCCTTGAGATCCAGAGACACCATACAAGTATGAGGAAGCAAAAGAGGAAGTCTGAAGGGACAACATTCGAAAGGAGTTCCTCACCCATGAACGCTCCTGCAAGTACAGCAGTGCACGGTTAAACCAAGTAAGCATCCAAAGAACACAGCCAGCAATTGGAGAGTATATTAAACCAACATTTAATTTAAAATAGCAAGACAAACCGGTTTCAGCATAAACACCAAAGCCTTCATCAGTGTGAATAAGGCTAACGCCAAATCATGTTTAAATAGGCTCCAAACCAACAAACAGTGATTGTAATTGGCTGATCATAATTGACCAATTAAGTCCAGGCGGGAACAAGCCCCCCAGTCTGACTATCCATTTGTTCTCTTTGTTATCCAAGATTGTTTGCCAGCCAATAACATTATTTCTTGTGCCCTTAATATCAATAATGGTAAACCTTAACCTGGCAGAGGGATGTAACAAAACATGCTTGTACAAGGCATTGCTAGTCCTTTGATGTTTAATGTCACAAAAATGATGACTAACCCGAAATTTAAAAGGCTTAGATGTTTGGCCCACATAAAAAGCACCACAGGAACAGGTAGCAAGATACACCAGCCAATCCGAAGAACAATTAGCAAAGAAACCAAAATCATATACCCTGGCTGTGTTACGAGTGGTGAAACTGCTAATTTGATTAATACTACTACAGTGGACACAATGACCACATGGATAACATCCAATCGCAGCCTCCCCTGCTAGTGTTCTCTGTGTAAACCCTCCGTCCCTGGTTAATCTGTGCTTATAATGACTGAGATATGCACCCACTGTTTTGCCTCTCCTAAAACCAAAATGGCACCTGTCATTAACCAAGTGCCCGGGTTTATGATCCACCTGCAGTATGTTCCAGTTACGATTAATAACCTGACAAAACATGTCCGTATTCCTGCCATATGTAGTGGTAAACCTAAGCTGGGTAGAAGCATGTCTGGATTTAGTCTTGTATTCCATTAATTCCAACCTATCCTTCCCAGATACCTGATGGCAAGACATAGTGATGACCCCAGGCTTATAGTCCCTACATTTAAATCTCTGAACCATAGCCCTCCTGGATTTCTCATATTGTGTAACATCAGAACAAATCCGTTTAAGCCTAATGAATTGTGATTTGGGAATGTTGCGTGTAACATGTGGCGGATGAAAGCTGGTAGCATGTAATATAGAATTATATTCGGGGAATTTACAGAAGACTTGAGTATCAAGGATGCCATCCAAATTCTTAGTGACCAAAACATCCAAAAAAGTTACCGGTTTTTGGTCATGATGACATGTAAATTGTAAACCCCACTTGTTGTCATTCATATATTGAATGAACTCATTAAGGTACTCCAAATCACCCTTCCAAATCAACCAGCAATCATCCAAATAGCGGCACCAGATGTCAACCTCGGGTATGTATATATTATGAAGAGGATCAAAAATTAGTTGTTGTTCCAAATAAGCCATAAACAGATCTGCATATAAGGGGGCAAAAGATGCCCCCATGGCTGTACCCAGAGTCTGCCAAAAACATTTCTCCTGATAATAAAAAATGTTCATGGTTAGAACTCTTTCAGTAAGCCAAAAAGAAAAGTGTTAAAACTAGGTGGATATAGTTCAGAGATTTGTAACCAATATTCCACAGCCATGAGACCCGCCCCAGTGTGGAATATTAGTATAAAGGGCTGTAACATCTAATGTGCATAAATACCATTCTGGTTCTGTTTGCGCATTGGACAGAATCTGCAAGAATTCAGTTGTATCTTGTATTCTTGCTCAGACATGTTTTAACAAGGATCACAGATATTTTGTGAGAAAAACTGACAAGGGCTCCATGAGGGAACCCCTCCCTGAGACAATAGGTCTACCTGGTGGATGCAATAAAGATTTATGAATCTTTGGTAGCAAATAAAGATATTGTCTACTAGTGTCAGTCACCATCAGATGTTCAGAAGTGGCTTTGGAAATAATGCCCTCCTCGACTCCCAGATTAATAAAAGCATCAATTTGTCTCTTAAGATGAACTAGGGTCAAGAGGCATGGGTATATAGTATTGTCAATCTCCAAGTTGTCTAAGGGCTTCAGTATTATACTGGCACAAATCCATTACCACCACCACCCCGCCCTTGTCAGCAGGCAACACTACAATGTCAGTACTGTTCATAAGCTCATGCAAGGCTTCCCATTCATGATTAAAGAGATTATGTGTTTTGGGAATACCCTTACCACATTGTCCATGTAGATCTTGGAGAACCCTATGAACAAACTGCACTGTGGGATGCATTGGGGGCATAAAATTGGACTTCTTAAACCGAAACAAATCCTCATTAGTATTGTTCAACCCATCTTGAAAAAATATCCTTAAATTCAACAAACATGCAAAAGAATCTACATCATTCACAAAATCTTCCTCATGTACAAAGAAGGCCGGGACAAGATTCAAACCTTTATTCAATAACACATACTGATTCTCTGTTAAAACGTATGAAGATATATTAAGCACATTCTGGTCCATCACTTGTTGATTATCATGCGTAATAAGGTCTCCAAGGTTGGAATATGTGTTGTGTTTATGTTTCACCCTGCCTGGCGTCTTCTGACCCTAAAGAGGCATCATTGTTAGTGCATTTAGGTGTAGGTGAAACCTGCATCTGTGCTGCCTCAGAGTCCGTGAAGGAAGAGGACTCATCCCCAGATGTACTCCCAAAAGAGGAAGTTGATTTTCGTAAAATAGACTTGGGACGTTTCCTTTACCAAATTTGGGCATTGGATTAACAAATTTGACATTTTTATATGGGCCAAAAGGACACCCCCTCTAGTAGTCTGTTTGATCCGTATTAAATTGGTGAAGTTTCTTCTCCTTCAATGTTTTTCTAAGGATAATAAATCCTGACCAAGTTGCTGAAGGCATGAATGGTAAATGGCCTGCCCCTCAAATTGTTTGGTTTGTTCACAAAGGGATGTGACCTCGTTCAAGCTCTGATCAATACAACAATCATAATAAGATGCTAATGCCTCCACAAACCCCATGGAGGCTTGCTGCTGTATCCTGGTTCATTGCTCCTCCAATTTCTGCTCTATTAAATGAACTAGGGGTTGTGTCCACACAGAGACCCCTGGGGCTAACATTTTTAGCCATATAGGCCTTAAAAAGTCTCAAGTGCAAAACATTAGACCGTAAGATCTTCATGCTCTTAGACAGTTTGAAAAGTATGTCATTGCAATCTGGAGTGGGTATACCCTGATCAGAAGTAGTTGGAATATTAGTCTGATTATCAAACCCAAAAATGCTTAGATCATTCCGATCCGAAGATAAACCAAATAAAAGCTGGTTCAAATCCATATTTATATACTGACAATAAGAACAGATATGAAACGCACGTTAAAAATAAATATAAGATATGATAGGCTGGATAGATACGTGTCCCATTAAACAAAAGGACAATAAGAAAAAATCAAATATACAACCCCTTAGATCACACACAATATGACTGTTACTGTATAAATGATAAGCATGATGACCTATAAGGACCCAAGACAAAATTGTACATCATATGAAAAAGTGCTCACACAGTCAATGATACTAATTCCACCTATACATGATTGCCACGGATTATAAGTAAAACCAAGAAGTGGAATCAAATACAACACCAGAAACACAATAATAGCCGCCAGAACACTGAAAAATGTCTTATGCACAATCCAAAATGGCCACAGAATAAAACAAAGGTATCGCTGCGGGTCCTGAAATTAGATCATATTCAGATGAAGAGACGTTTAAATGTCAGGAACCCAACAGCAACCTATACCAATAAATGTGTGAACCACTCAATTAGTATAGAAAGGCTATGTGTCCCAATAATCTGTAAAAAAGAGTGAGCACCATAAGAAGTACAACCTAAATGAAAACAAATAACAGAAATATTGTGTCCGAGTGTAGGGGTAAAAAAATATATAAACCAGCCTACCAGACTCGTACAATATTTAAACATATCCTGTGCATCATACCCGAGAGGTTCCAACAACAATAAGTCAGCTATTGGACCCTAAAAGATGCTAGAACAAGTCAGAAATGAAAAAAGTACAGTTTTGTACCTACCATAAATGTAGATGTCCGAGAGGAATGCATCTGCAGTCCTTACAAATGGGTTGTCCTGTCGTCAGGCAGCCCTTCGGTCGGCCGGATTCCAAAGTCTGGGTCTGGCTTCGGCTGGTGTCGCACTTCACCCGACGTCATTGCGGCAGTTTTTCGGGTATAAAGGCATCAGCCGACGCCATTTTCCTCAGTGTTTCTTGCCCCAGATGCCAGGTGCCCTCTTGGTAGGCTAAATTTGGATAAATGCCAAAGTTTCCAAATAGTAGAGAGCAAACACACAAAGTAAACATGTATGTACATATATACAAACAAATACACCATAATAGATCCCCCCCAAGCTAGCTGAAGATTGGTAAACACCCTAGGAGTACCTCAGAGGGGAAGGAGGGTGGGTAATCCTGACTGCAGATGCATTCCTCTCGGACATCTACATTTATGGTAGGTACAAAACTGTACTATGTCCTTCAAGGATGCATCTGTAGTCCTTACAAATGGGTAGAATACCATAGCTAAACTAGGGGAGGAGGAAATGAGAATAGATTATGGTGTAGTCAGGATCCCTTGCAAAACAGCAGTGGCAAAGCCAGCACGGGATCTAGAGTATAGAGGTAAGTTATAATGCTTGGCAAATGTATGCACGGAGGTCCAAGTAGCAGCCTCTATAATGTCCTTGGTAGCCACTCCTCGTAAGAAAGCTGTGGTAGTGGCTGTGGCCCTTGTGGAGTGAGGCCTGATGTTCTCTGGAGTTTTCTTTCCATGGTAGGAGTAACAAAGTCTAATGCAATTTCCTATCCATTTGGAGATTGTCTGTTTAGAAATTGGTTTTCCTTCCTTTCCTGTTGCATAAGTTACCAGAAGCTGGTCAGTTTTTCTATTGTTTTTTGTCCTGTCCAGGTAGTAGCGTAATTGTCTGTGTACATCCAAGGTATGTAAGAGCTTTTCTCCCCTGTTCTGTGGGTTGGGGAAGAATGTAGGAAGGTGGATAGCCTGATTTAAAGAGACTCTGGATACCACCTTAGGCATAAATGTAGGATTTGTTCTCATGGACACTCTATCTTGATGGAAGATCAGGAAGGGTTGCACTGCCATTAGTGCTTGGAGCTCAGAGACCCTTCTTGCTGAAGTTATTGCCAGCAGGAAGGCAGTTTTCCAGGATAAGTATTGCAAGTCTGCTGTAGCTGATGGCTCGAAAGGAGGTAGAGTCAGTTTTTCTAGCACAAAGTTCAAGTCCCATGCTGGCAAAGGAGGTTTTCTGGGAGGTTTTACATTTTTAATTCCCCTCAGAAACTGTCTGAGCAGAGGATGCGAGAAGACAGGAGGACCCAAGCTGTATTGTGCTGAAATAGCTGATGCATGTATCTTTATGGAGGAATAGGACAGGCCTGTGTGGTAGAGCTCGGCCAAGTACTCCAGGATGTTGGCTATGTTCACCAGTGTCACATCTTGGCCCTTTGTAGCACTCCAGATGAGATATCTTTTCCATTTTGCTGCATAGTTCTTTCGTGTTGAAGGTCTACGAGCCTCTAGGATTATGTCCTTAACCCTTTGGGATAAATTTGGGTTAATTTCTGTCATGTAATGTTCCAGGCAGTTAGCTGTAGCGTTTTTAGGTTTGGATGCAGAATGTTGTAGTTGTTCTGTGTCAGCAGTAATGGGATCAGGGGCAGTTTCCATATTTGTTCCCGGGACATGCTCCTCAGCAGAGGGTACCAATGTTGTCTTGGCCAGTCTGGGGCTATCAGAATGATCCTCGGACGTTCCTCTTTGATCTTGAGAAGCACCTTGTGCATCAAAGGAAGTGGTGGGAATGCGTATGCTGTCAGGCTCTTCCAGCTGAAGGATAGGGAGTCCACCTTCCAAGCAAGTGGGTGGAATGTCCTTGTGCAGAATTTCTCCAACTGGTGATTGTATGGGGATGCAAACAAGTCTATTTGTGGTAATCCCCATTCTCTTGTGATGGCTTTGAAGATGTCCGGGTGCAGCATCCATTCGTGGGCATCTGTTGTAGTTCTGCTTAGTATGTCTGCTAGAATGTTTTCCTTCCCTGGTACATAAATTGCCTGCAACTGAAGGTTGTAGCTCAGAGCCACATCCCATAGATCTAGTGCCAGCCGGCATAGGGGGTATGAGTGTGCCTCCCTGTTTGTTGATGTACCACATAACTGTGGTGCTGTCTGCCTTATCAACAGCTGGCCTTCGTGGAGAAGAGGTCTGAATGCCTGGATTGCCAATTTTACTGCCATCATTTCTTTTAGATTTATGTGCAGATGTAGCTGGTCTTGAGTCCATAGGCCTTGAATGCACTTGTCCATCATGTGTGCCCCCCAACCGAGGTCTGAGGCATCTGTCGTGGTAGTTTGTCTTGGTTGACTTTTGCAGAAGGGCAGTCCTGTGTTTGCTTGACAGGCCTGAGCCCACCATAAGAACTCTTGCTTCAGGCATGGGATCATTGGAAATTTGGTTTCCAGGCTGTGCTTGTGCTGAGACCACAAATTCTTTAGGTACCACTGTAGCTTTCTCATATGAAGCCTGGCATGAGGGACCAGAATTATGCAGGATGCCATGAAGCCTAGAGCTTGTAACACTTTCCTTGCAGTTAGATGGCTCTGCTTTGTTAATGCCAAGAAATAGAGAGGAAGTTGCTCTTTCTTTTCTGCAGTGAGAAATGCCATTTGTTTTGATGTGCCCAGTTCTGCACCTAGAAAGGTTATTATTTGGGACGGAATCAGCCTTGACTTTTTTGTATTGACTGTGTATCCCAGGGCTTGTAGCAGGTAGATGACTCTTTGTAGGTCTTCTGTTAATTTGCTTTTGTTGTCCGCTTGTATCAGGCAGTCGTCCAGGTAGGGATAGATTTGAATTCCCTGAAGTCTGCAACGAGCGATTACTGATGCCAGGCATTTCGTGAACACTCTGGGCGCAGTAGATAAGCCAAAGGGCAATGCTGAGAATTGATAATGCTCTGATCCTGCAAGAAATCTGAGGTATCTTCTGCAAATTGGTCTTATGGGGACGTGCAGGTATGCCTCCTTGAGATCTAGAGTTACCAGCCAAGACTCCTTGCCCAGCATGGGAAGAAGCTGCTGTAGGGTCAGCATTTTGAATTTTGGAACAATGAGGAATGTGTTCAGAGCGGACAGATCTAGAATAGGCCTCCATTTGTTTTCTTTTCTTGGTACCAGGAAGAGCCTGGAATAAAATCCCTTCCCTTGCTCCATCAATGGTACCTTTTCCACAGCACGCATTGTTAGTAATTGAGATATTTGTTTTAGAGCTTCTGCCCTTTGAGAAGGTGGTAGGTTTGGCATTCCTTTCTTTCCTGGTAATGTATGGAAATGGAACCTGTAACCTTTGTCTATAGTCTGCAAAATCCATTTTTCTCTTGTAATGCAGTGCCAGTTTCTTGAAAATAATGTTAGCTTTCCGCCTAAGGGTGCTTCTAGTTGTTCCCTGGAAGGCGGTGTCACTGCCAAGTCACTGTGATTGAGCTGTTGTAGTGGTGGTGGCTGTATCCGTGCCTCGTTGGTTGTTACCCTGCCACTGGCGACCCCTGTAGGCACCCCTGGATTGGTTTCTGCCTCTAGAGCGCCTATTCCTGCCTCTTTGTGCCTTAGAGGAGTCTGGAAAGGACCAATTCTTGGAGGGCCAATTCCTGCTAAACCTTGGAGGTTGAACTTGTAAGAAATCTTTTACTGTTTGCACAGATTTTGCTTTCTCTTCCATCTTTTTCAGAACCTGCTGTGCGGGGGCACCAAATAAATTGACCTTGTCCATGGGTGCATCCAAAAGCTTAGATTTGACATGGTCTGGAAATGCCTGCTCTTTCAACCATGCATGCCTCCTGATGACTGTGCTAGTCATGGCTGATCTTAAGGAAGCCTCCAGTGCATCATAGCCACATTTTAAAGAATGGTTACTAACCTGCTGTATGTTATGTAACATTTCTTGGACACACTTTTTATCTAAAGATTCTTCAGAGGACAGTTTTTTAGTCAACTGGTCAAGCATAAACTCTTGATATTGAATCATATGAAATTGACAGTTCAAGGCTCTAGCTGACAAAGTAGCAGAGGTGTAAACTTTTTTACCCCATCTCTCTAAGGACCTGGAATCCCTTTCAGAGGGGAGGGGGTTTTTATAAGTAGTAGCTGCTACAGCTTTAGGGCCCTGGGAGATAGTCTCTGGATCTGCAAAATGGGCCTTATATAAGTGGTGATGAGTGTCCGGGACCCTGTAGTACCTATCAGGCTTGGCAGGAGCCAGAGGTAAAGTATCAGGAGAAGTACAAGCATCATTAAATGCATCATCAACAACAGATAGAACTGGAGGAATAGCTAAGGGCCTATGCTGTGGTAAGTGTAGAAAGGTCCTGAGCCTTTTTCTAGAGTCTGAGAAATCTTGGCCCTGCCACTGAAATTGTTCCCTCATAGCATGCAAGGTTTCCCCAAAGGAAAATTCCTCAGGAGGAGAGGCTGAAGGGATGGACTCCTCAGCATCAGAGTCCTCGTAAGGAGAATAACAAGCCTCAGGAGGGACTGTATGATCTGAATCATCAGAAGAATCATCTTCGGCTACTGGTTCAGGGGGCTCTGCTCTAGGCCTCTTTTCTGGAGGAGGGAGAGAGGCCCTGTCTGGAAGAGGCTGGGATCCACGAATTAAAGTGATGAGATCCTGTGCCAAAGAAAGCATATGGGAACTGGAGCTGGGCCTGTGAGAGGGGGGTTTGGCAGGCACAGGTTTGGAAGTTTTGGCTGCTTTAGCCCTGGCAAAGGCCTTAATAGACATACCTGGAGGAGGCCTAGCAGCTCCACGTGCAGGGGTAGAAATATCAAGTGGAATGGTGTCTGATAAATCCTGTGAAATCGCAACAGAAGGCTGGATTTCAGAAGCCGTTTCTACCAGTACAGAAGAGGCCTCGGTAGAAGGCAAGTTTTCTGCTGAAGAAAAGACCGCTTGCTCGGCTTCGGCCGAAACAGAGACACTCGTGGATTGCTTAACCGCAGTTTCAGCCGAAACCGCGGACCGCGAGTGTCGGTCCTTTTCTTTGCGTTTCTTGGTTATTTGCGTAGTCGGAGGGTCCGACGGCATAATGTAGGCAAAATCGGAGCCGAAAATCTGTTCAGCAAAGTCCGAGCGACGTCTAAGCGTCCGTCGGTTAAAAGAAGCACAGGCTAGACAAGCTGCTACGTCGTGGTCTAGGCCTAAGCAATGTATGCAATAGTAGTGGAAATCTTTATGAGGTATTTGTTTCCCACAAGATAAACAATTATTAACTTTCTCTGACATCGGCTGAGGCAAGAAAGAGTCCCCAACGGGGTACTTAGCTTTATAGAAGTCTTCGAAGTAGTATTCGGAAGTAGTAATCTCTGGATCTGACCGACCGGCACTTGCGAACAGCTTCTGCTTCAGGCGCCACGCGGCAAGAAAGACTGAGGAAAATGGCGTCGGCTGATGCCTTTATACCCGAAAAACTGCCGCAATGACGTCGGGTGAAGTGCGACACCAGCCGAAGCCAGACCCAGACTTTGGAATCCGGCCGACCGAAGGGCTGCCTGACGACAGGACAACCCATTTGTAAGGACTGCAGATGCATCCTTGAAGGACATCAGGGATAAAGCCTGGGAGCACTGGTGCAAAACCAAAACCCCCTCAACTAGACAGAAATTCCTAGAACTACTCAATAGAGTTAAAAAGCTAATAAAACAGGACAAATTCCAATACTACCAGTCTGCCCTAGACTCCTCCCAACACAGCCCCAAACAATTTTGGTCCTCCATAAACTCCATTCTCCACCCAGGTAAAGTCAGTACCCCTCGTCCTAACATCCCTCACTCCTCAGAAAATATTGCTACCTCATTCAACACACACTTCACACAAACCATACTATCACTAGCTAAACAGCACAACCCCCCTCCCCTCCAACCCACACCTTCAACTAGTAATCTCCCCACTGCCTTCTCTTTTTCTCCTGTACCTACCTCCAACAAAAAAAAAAACTCTTAACTAAACTTAAGCCCACCAGATTAGCAGCAGACAACCTCCCAAGTGAATACCTACAAATCGCAGCTGATGCTCTGGCCTACCCAGTATCCATCTTGATTAACCGATCTCTGGCAGAAAGTTACGTTCCCACACTGTGGAAAGTATCTCATAATTCCCCTCCACAAAGGCGGACCCTGCACATAACTAACCAATTACCGGCCCCATAGCTATTCTCTCTCCACTCTCCATAGCTATTCTCTCTCCACTCTCCAAAACACTAGAGAGATGCATACAATCTCAGGTCTCAGACTACCTCCTTTCTAATACTCAGCATGGTTTCCGACCAAACCATAGCACCATCACTGCCCTACTCTCCTTTACTAACACTATCCTTCAGCATAAAAACAATGTCTATGTCTCCTCTGCTACTTTCCTAGACCTATCTAAAGCATTTGACATGGTCCTACACAAACAACTTATCTCTGTCCTCAATAACCTATCCTTCTCACAGTCAGTCACCAACTGGTTTCAGAGTTACCTGTCTGACCGCCAACAATCCATTGTATGGCAGAATAACATATCTCCCAAACTACCTGTCGCCATAGGGGTTCCCCAAGGATCCATCCTTGGGCCACTACCCGTCTCTGTTTTCACCAATAATCTAGCCTCTGCCACCAAACATGGCACACTCGTACAATACGCAGATGACTCAACCATCATCTGCTCCGCCCAGTCCCTACCCAAACCGCAAAAAGTCACACAGGAAGCCTTTTCCTCTGTTGAAACTTGGTTATCCGATGCCCAATTAATACTCAACCCAAACAAAACTAAACTACTCATCTTCCAACCCACCAAACATACTCAAAACAACTCTCACTTTCTCACAGCAAAAGACAACACCACTATATACCCAACTGAACACACCAAATTGCTAGGAGTGGAAATAGACAAACTAAAATTTGACATTCACATATCCATGACCTTAAAAAAGTCCACAAAAAACTAGGAGCGTTATACAGAAATAAGCAACTTCTCACCAAAGCAGCAAAGATTTCAATAGCAAATTCCCACCTTATCTCCACCCTACTTTATGCCTCTCCAATATATACCAACATAAGGCAATGCGATCTAAATAAGCTAGAGACCTGCTACAACAAAAATCGCCAAATTCGCCACAGGGGCATCCTACCGTAGTCACCACGGTCTCTCACTTGCTGAACTGGGCTGGCTTGAACTCCCTCACCTCCTTCAATGGTATCAACTCTCACTCGCCCACAAACTAGTAAACTATCCACTAAATGTCCCATCCCTCCAGAATCTACTCCAACCCTATCGCACCACCAGACCACTAAGATCCAGCAACAAAAATCACTTGCAGATCACTAAAGCCAATAACTCTGCTGGTGAAGCACTATTCTCTTGCACCATAGCCAAATTATGGAACTCCCTCCCACCCACAATTACCTCCATACCATCATGCACCCACTTCAAAACTTTACTAAAAGCGCACCTAAAAACATGCTGGCTATGCCCTTGCAACTCCCACTCTAATATCACCCACCCCATCCAACCACTACCTTTCTTTCCACTCCACTAACTACCTTCATTATAGCAAGCTCAGATGCTCATAAGCCTAGTACTTATTATACAGCAGGAACTTATTGTAACATTTGTTAATGGCTGTTATGTACTTCACAGATAAAGATTCTAGTTGTCTACTGATGTACTATGTTCTTCATCTGTAAATATGTTGTAAGTAATTGCTATGTAAATTGTTAATCGCTATGTAATCCAATGTAACTACTGTCTGTTTATTTTAACTGTGGAGTTTTCCTCCTCGGGCCTCTGCTGAAAACGGACCTACGTCCAGTCAGACACTCCCGGTCAACAAATATATATAAATAAATAAATAAATAGAACAAGGCCCAAAAAAATGTTTAACAGACCAACCATGAAACCCATATATCAGATCGTGACACTCAGAAACATTTGGCATCCTATTATTTTTGATTGGACTAATCAGGGACATTCAGAATGGACATTTACTGTGCATGTTTTACTTAATATATGTTTTGCTTGGAAGTTGGTAGCACCTACAGATGCATTTATATTGCTTCGAATTATATATGTGAGCTATACAATTTGGTAGGTACATTATTTTTGATCTTACAGGCCTATTTTGTGCTTAGAGTCATTATTATAGGTGGGGCCCATAGTACCAATATTACTGGATTTATTATCTTTCTGGCTTTTGCTTTTAGTGTTGATATATGGGGACATCCCTCTGCCATGTTTAAGTTTACCATTATTGATATTATTAAGGGCACAAGAAATAATGTTATTGGCTGGCATACAATCTTGGATAACAAAGAAAAAATGGATAGTCAGACTGGGGGGGCTTGTTCCCGCCTGGACTTAATTGTCAATTACTAGAAATATCCTGGAGTAAAAAACCTTCCCCTCTTTGAACACGGGTACCTCTTCAATAGTACACAGAGTCAAAAGGTCCAGAAGCACATATGGACAGGAGGACAGCTGTTCCTGAGGGGGGCAGAGGAATACCCATAAAAAGAGGAAGGGATTGCCAAACCATGAAACAACCCTGGCGAATAATGGAAAGGACCCAAGAATCCTGAGTAATCGGAAGCCAATCAGGAAGAGAGAGACAAAGAGAACGATGAAAGTGGCTGGGAAGAATAGGATAGGCAGACAGCATCCCGGTTTATCTGAAAAAGGAGACTTCTGAAGCACTAAAGTCTGAGTAGCCTTGGCAGAAGGAGCTTGTTTGCCAACCTTTTTGCCCTTAGGAGGAGGGCCAGATTGCTTGAGAACAAAGGCTGGCATATTGGGGCAGTTTCTCTGAAATTTAGGTACATGAGGGAAAAACATATGTTTGAGTTCCTGTAAAACCTTGCCCTTAACTTGAAGGGACTTTATCAGCAACAGCTTCACCACACACGTGTTTATTAAGAGGGACATCCATCAACTTAGCCTTAATACCATCAGGCAAAGGTTGAAGCTGAAGCCAAGAATATCTCATCAATAACCCAAAAGCAGTATCCCTAGAGGAAGCACCTGCTGCATAACTACACTTGATGGAATGACGAGCCACCTTGGAAGCAGTCCCTAACAGGGAAAATGCAGAAGTTTTTCCCTCAGAGTCTGGAAGATCAGAAATAACCTGACCATCATGGTATAGGAGGGACAAGTACCTGGACATATGGGTCCAATGATTAACAGCCCTAAAAGCCAAGGTAGCAAGGGTGTAAACCTTCTTGGCTAGCCTTTTCATGGTCCTATCTTTATCAAAGGGCAATAACTTGGGAGAAAGAAGCAATTGAAAGGGCCTGTCAGAGGCTGCAGATGTCCTACTGCTGACCCACAGTGGTACTTGTACAAAAATGTACAGTCCTCAGGTACTCTATAGAATCTATCATCATGTTTCTTTGCAGCAGAGGGCTGAAAGCAGCCAGAACAGCAGGTGGTTTAGCAGAGTCCATCTGCAACAACTCCTAGCATCTTTTATATACCTCCGAGAATGGAGCAAAATCCCATTTTAAGAACTCCATCATCCTGGTGATTCTCTCTACAAAAAAAAAATCTCTTCAAAGGGAGTATCAGGACTGGTAGATTCTTCTTCTTCTAATTCACAGTCCAATGGTGACAGAATCTGAGAGGAGCAAGCAAGGGATTCCTCATCCGAATCCAGCTCCACCGCAAAGGAATTCTGTTCCCTAGATCTTTTTAGGTGACTAGAGGACCAAATGGGAGTGCCTGGAACACGAACTGCTTGAGAAGATTTCAATGCCAAAGCACTAAACAAACCCTGAGTGAAGGCCTGCATTCACTTTGTGGATCCTTAGGAGTAGAAGTAATATGTTTAGTTTTTTGCTTTTTCTTCAATAGGACATCCGCTTAATAAAATTTGAAAGGCTCTGACCCAGGACGGCATTCAATAATGGTAATAGGGACTTCTCTAAGATTTGAGAACACCCCTAGGCCCCTTGGAGATGATCAGCCGTGGTTCTCCCTGAGCATCCGAAACAAATATGTGCAATACCTCCTTGGACATGCTTAAAAGCCAGATCCCCACCAGCCTCCAACCTGGTCGTGGCAGAGGAATTCAATGATAAAGCTGGGTGAGCCTCTGGGCATTCACTCACCTCGGGAGAGACATCTGGCAGAGGCTGAACAGCAGAAGATTCTGGCCTAGACTTCTTGGCCTTCTTCACTTTCGGCTGTTCCTTGGAGCGCAAAGTTTCATCATGTCTTTCACAAGAATCTTAAGATGCTGGTTTTCAAGATGGAGTGCCAAATAAGAGAGTCTACTACAAAGTATTTTGGGTACAAAGTCCTGACAGATGGAAAGTACAGTTGTGTACACTTAGCATAAATGTAGATGTTAGAGTGTATTCACTGTTGCAGTCATCACATTTGGGTTATCTGCCTGCAGGTAGCCCTCAGCTGGCCTGAATACCAGAGTCTTCAGATTCCTGCGTCGGATGCTGTCTCTTCTTCCATGACGACAGGTCATCAGGGGTATAAAACATGCAGCTGACGCCATTACATCAGTTTTTCTTGCCCCAGATGTCAGGTGCCCCCCACAATGGGAAGCAATTATATTTTATGGTACACCTCCATCAAAACGCAAATACACCAGAAAACTTAAATATACCAACAAGAAGGAAAGGTAGAGCCAATAGAAGTCAGGGGACTGGAGGGAGGGTAACCAGGACTGCAACAATGAATACACTCGAACATCTACATTTATGGTACGTGTACACAACTGTACCATGTTCTTCATATTTCATTGTTGCAGTCATCACATTTGGGTTGATTCTCAATGCTAAGGAAGGTAGGAGGAAGTTAGAGAGCATTAGGGCCAGCTATTAAGTCCTGCAAGACTGCAGTGACAAAACCGGCTCTGGAATTAGAAAAAATAGGCATGTGGTAATGCTTGGTGAAGGTATGTACAGAGCTCCAGGTAGCAGCTTCTAGGATGTCCCTGGTAGGGACTCCTCTGAGAAAGGCTGCAGGGGTAGATGCAGCCCTGGTGGAATACGATCTGATCCCCTGTGGGTAGGTTTTCCATGGTGCTTGTAGCAGAAATGAATGCAATGGGCTATCCATTTGGAAATGGTTTGCTTTGAAATGGCCTTCCCCTCTGCAGCAAAGCTAACTAGCAGCTGTTCAGATTTTCGGAGAGGCTTAGTCCTGTCCAAATAAAATCAAAGTTGTCTGTGCATGTCCAGAGAGTGCAGTATTCGTTCTCCTTTGTCTTGAGGATTAGGGGGAAAAAGAAGGCAAATGAATGGACTGATTTAGGGCCACACTAGACACCACCTTGGGCATAAAGGAAGGACTGGTCCTGTCGGCATGGAAGATAATGAAGGGTTCCACTGCCATGAGGGTCTGTAATTCAGACACTCTTCTTGCTGAAGTGATGACTAGAAGGAAGGCCGTTTTCCAAGAAAGGAATTTCAACTCTGCCGTTGCAGCTGGCACAAAGGGGGGAGGTGAGTTTTTCCAATACATAGTTAAGGTACCAGGCTGGAGTGGGGCTCTCCTGGGCGGTCTTAAATTTTTGGCCCCTCTAAGGAATTGTTTTAGCATGGGGTGAGAGAAGAGGGGTGGCTCAGTATTATAATGCGCTGAAATGGATTTCTGTTTAAGTCTGCCAGTGAATTTAGCTTGCCTGGCAGGAATTTGAGTGTGTAGGGCCACTTGGTAGCTCAAGGCTGTGTTTCACAGAGCCATGGCTAGTCTGCACAGAGGGTACGAGTGGGTCCCCCCCTGCTTGTTTATGTAGCACATAACTGTGGTGTTGTCTGTCTTTACCAATAGTTGTCCTGGAAGAATGCGGTTTTTGAAGGCTGTCAGGGAATTCTGTACAGCTATCATTTCTTTTTGATTGATATGCAGGTGCATCTGTCTCAGGTTCCATTTGCCCTGAATGCACGGCACTGTCAAGTGAGCCCCCCATGCATAGTCCGATGAGTCTGTTGTTAGGGTTTGGGCAGCAGGGGGTAGAGTGGAAGGAAGCCCCTTGTTGTGGTAGCAGGCCTCTGCCCACCAAAGGAACTCTGTCTTTACACAAGGAATGATAGGAATCATTGATTCCAGGTCCTGAGAATGTTGACACCACAGGCTTTTTAGATACCATTGTAGTTTCCTCATATGCATTGTACTAATTCCATATGCAAGACTGCAAGAGGCCATGAACCCCAGGGCTTGCAGAATTTTCCTTGCAGAGAGCTGGGGTTTGGTGGCTAATAGTTTGAAGTAGGTTGTCAAATAAATTCGTATCTCCGGAGTGAGGGAAAGCCATCTGGGAAGCTGTGTTCAAGCTTGCTCTCAGGAAAGCTGTGTTCAAGCTTGCTCTCAGGAATACAATCTGTTGGCAGGGTATCTAGGTGAGATTTCTTTTAGTTTATGGTGCACCCCAGTGAGGTTAGAAGCTTCTTTCGGAATTGCCAGATGTTGTAATAGCAAGTCCTGGCTTTCTGCCTGAAGCAGACAATCGTCCAAGTATGGATATATCTGAATATTTCTCTGCCTGCAAAATGCAATGGCTGGAGCTAGACACTTTGCGAATACCCTGGGTGCAGTGGATAAGCCAAAGGGAAGTGCAGAGAACGGACAGTGCATGGAGCCTGCCCTGAAGTGTATGTATTTCCTGCAAGATTCCCTTATTGGAATGTGCAGTTAAACCTCCTTTAAGTTTAAGGTTGCCAGCCAGGCATCTTTGCCTAGCATAGGAAGAAGCTGTTGGAAGTGTTAGCATTTTGAATTTTGGGATTACCAGAAAGGTGTTTAGAATAGAGAGGTCCAGGACAGGACGTCAGGAGTGGTCTTTTCTGGGTACCAGGAAAAGTCTTGAATAAAAACCTTGTCCCTTCTGTTCTGCTGGGACAGGATGAATAGCCCTGATACTTAGAAGAGAGAGAACCTGCTGTTGGGCCTCCGCCCACTGATTTTGGGGTAAGTCTGACAAACCGTTTGGGGTTGGTAGTGTGTGGAAGTGGAATCTGTATCCTTGGGAAACTATGTTCAAAACCCATTTGTACTGGGCGATGAGTTCCCAGTTTTTTTGCATGAAGGGCGAGCTTTCCTCCTAAGGGAGCAGGCAGTTGAGCAGGGCTTGGAAGGGTTAAGGTTAAGTCATTGTGCCATTTTTCCGTAGGGGGGGTGGCTTACTACTCCCTGCTTTGAAAGTGGGAGCCCCCCACTGCTTAGGCCTGTGCACAGCCTGAGACTGTAACCTAGGTGGTCTGCTGTTCCTGGGTTTGGACTGAGAAGGCTTGGAAGAGACTGGAAAGGACCAATTTTTTGAAGGTCAATGCCTACTAAACATGGAGACTGTACTTGCAAGAAATCTTTAACAGTTTGCATAGATTTAGCTTTTTCCTCCCATCTTTTTGAGGACTTCTGCTTTGTTGCCAAAAAGGCGGTCTTGGTTTAAGGGAGCATCCAGTAATTTAGCTTTAACATTATCTGGCAAGTTTTGCCCCTTAAGCCAAGCAAGCCTTCTAAGTACAGACCCAGTGACAGCAGCCCTGCAAGATGCTTCTAAGGAGTCAAAACCACATTGTTAAGTATGTTTACCAACTTGTTCTGCAGAATGCATTAAATCCTGTAATTCTTTGTGTTCAGCACAGTCAGGAATCAACATCATTTTCTGTTCAGGTAGTCCCATAATATGCTGCTGACACTTTAACATATGAAACTGGCAATTTAAAGCCCTAATGGCCAAAATAGCAAAAGTGTATACCTTCTTACCCCATCTGTCTAAGGCCCTAGAATCTCTATCAGAAGGGGTAGGATTTTTGGCAGCCTTAATGCCTTTTGGTCCTTGGGAAATGGTCTCTGGATCCGCAGTAGGATTCTTGAAAAGGAACTTGAGAGTCAGGTACTCTGTAATACCTGAAACAAACAACCACAGTCCCCAGCCGAAACCAGGAAGCACAACACAGGAATTCTCCTCAATAAATTAAAATAAACCAAACAAGAGCACAGCTGCGGCTACAGTTCTTTATTCCACATCACATTCTGGTACCTCAGCTCCATCAGCCTTCAAAGGAATAACCTCATTACATTCAGTAGCCATTTTATATCCCTCTACTTACAGTGCTAATTAGTTAAATACATTCACTTACTTTTAATAATGACTAATTTCCCAAATGTTAAAGGTGCCTCGCAGGTTTAAAAACCATCCCTCACTTTTATAAAGTTGTTACACATTTTACACATCTCCATTATAAAATTTCTTTGTATAATATATGTAAATAACTTACTTTTTCCATTTCACCATTTTCCATTGAGTGTCCCATGCATATAGTGCCTACCAATGTTTAAGTTGCATCCCACTAACAATGACTAAATGTGCCACTATTTATTAATCTATCATTTTCTAATTTTCCTTACCTATTCATCTATACATAAGTCTTATAAGTCCCAGTTTACTTCCAAATTCAGCTCTCTAGGATATAAAGTACCCAGCTTAATAATTTTTGTTTCTAATTTTACCAATCTGCTTTTGAATGCTTCACTTCCTATATTATCACCCCCCCCCCAAAAGGTTGTGCCAGTAGACTAAAAAAAAATCTCCCCATGTGACATCTAAAAATGCTCAGCAATCGGACTTTCCATCCTTTTTTTTCTTATGTCACCTAAATGTTCCAATATTTTCAATTTTACCTCTCTCTGTTTGCCCCACATGCCACTTTATGGGTGTGCATCCACATCCAATGATGTAGACCACACCACATGAATTACATTTAAATTCACTTTTAATCCAAAACTTCTTACCATTTATCATCCAACCATCTACATTTTTGATCTTACTACATATTTTACAGGCCCCACATGGGAAAGCACTATTCCTATCCCTATTGTTGTCTTCATTCTTAGTTTTTAAACTGACCATAAGAAAAAGTAACTTTTCCTGGGAACAACCTAACTACCATTTCATCCCTTTTAATAACAGGCCACACATTTTCCACCAATTTTCTTACTTTAGATGTCAGTGGAGAAAATTTTGTCACAAAAAAATGGGATCCACCTCTATAACCCCTTCTTTATTTTCCTTTGTGCGACCAACATGTCTTCTGACAAAATTATCCTCATTGCACTTTTTTTCCCCCTTAGCTTATTCAAGGCTGCCTGCATAATATTCTCACCATATCCCCTCTTCCCCAATTTTCTCTTTACCTTATCAAATTCACTCCTCAATATACTTGAATCAGATGTATTGGCAGAAATCCTCATGAATTCCCCATAAGGCAAAGATCTTATTAAATGTCAGGGGTGTGCACTACTAGCTTCCAAAAAGTTTTCTGCTGCTGCTTGTTTATGATATGGTTTATATTGCAAACTTCCCTCTCTATCAATGTAAAATCCAACATCCAAAAATTGCATGCTTTCTCTGTTCATTCTATAAGTAAACTGTAATCCAAAAGTGTTCTTATTCAGTGTGTCCATGAAGCACTCAAATTCATGCATTTCCCCTTTACACACAAATATCAAGTCATCTATAAAACATTTAAATAAATCTATGTTGTTCTTCATAAATTGTATTGGACATATAAACAAATTTTCAAACTAAGACATAAATAATATTGCATATGTGGGGGCAAATTCCACCCCCATTGCTGTCCCTTCCAACTGCAAATTTGCCTTCATACTCAAAATAGTTGTGTGTTAAGGCATATTCCAACAGCTGACAAATAAATGAGGTTCTAGGACCCTCCCCCATCATCCTTCTAACCGCTTCCAAACCTTTCTCAATTTTTATGTTTGTGTATAACGATTTCACATCTACACATACAAAATGATATTCTGATTCCCATTGTATATGCTTCATGTATTCCAATATGTGCAATGTGTTTTTAATATAAGATTGGATTCTTGGAAGGTATACCTTCAGTTGACGGTCCAAAAAGATGCCTAAATTCTGTAAATAAGCCCCTACACCCGAAACTATCGGTCTTTCTGGGGGTTTAGTTAGAGACTTCTGAAGTTTAGGAATCACAAAAAACTTTGTATCCTTAGGACACTTTAGATATAATTTTTTAACATCTCTACCAAAAAAACCAAGCCTTTCACCTCTCTCAAGCAGTTCCAACAAACTCTCATTAAATTGCTTCACTGGAGTACAGGGTAGTTCCTTATAGTTTTTTTTATTTTATTTTATATCAGGTAACAACTCCAAGACCATATTATCATAGTCTTTCTTATTTAAAATAACCCAATTCCCTCCCTTGTCAGCTTGCGTAAACACGTATTTATCAGCAACACTACTTAGTTATTTAAGTGCTGACTACTGTTCTTTACTTAAATTGCACACATTAACATTTTTGGCACATTGATTATACATTTCTTCTATCTGTTTACACAATGTATTTTCAAATGCACAAACAGCATTAGAACTTTTTGGTGGAATAAATGAACTAAATGCAGGCATCTTAGGTATTTCTAATCTTCCATATCCTGTAGAAAAACAGCTTTGGGAAAAGTACAGTTGTGTACCTACCATAAATGTAGATGTTAGAGTGTATTCACTATTGCAGTCATTACACTTGGGTTATCCTGCTGGCAGGCTACCCGCAGTCGGCCTGAATTCCAAAGTCTTGGTCCGGAGTCAGTTATGTCACCTCTTCCCTGACGTCAGTGCGCCAGGGGTATATAAGATGCAGCCAACACCATTTTCTTCAGTTTTTCTTGCCCCAGATGTCGTGCCCCCAAAAGGGTAGGCTAAAAACATTCCTTACAAAAAGCATGCACTAAAATAAACATTACCTTCATCTACAAGGAAATACACCACATAGGTTGTACAGAATAGAGAAGTACAGATAAGTCCCAGCAAAGAAAAGGGGGCTGGTGGGTGGGTAACCTGGACTGCAACAGTGAATACACTCTAACATCTACATTTATGGTAGGTACACAACTGTACTATGTTCGTCTTCCAAAAACTGGATGAATTTATTTTGGACAAAGAAACAAAGCGCTTTCATATAATATAATATAACGGCCTCAGATAAAGTAAAACATTAACAACCGTGGCCATCTAGGTAGTACTGGAATTTAAGCTTCGCTTCTAGGAAGCTATGCATATTTATAAAGCCTACTACTACTAGTTTTTTTATTAATTAATTAATTCAAATATAGGCACAAAACAAACAATTAAGGGCCACCAAACCATCCCAGCTTCAACAAATCAGGAAACAAACATTATAAATGGCCAGGGAGTATAGCCAGGGGCATAACAACACACACCACAGCAAAAAAATATATAACAAAACAAAAAACAAAGACATATCAGTTTTTTTTTTTTACACATGGGTTTGCACTATATAGTGTGGATATATAAAAAAAATAAAAAAAAAATATAAAATAAATATATTATATAGCAAAAAGCAAATATGGAGAGCATTTACAAAAATTAATTCTACTAAACACACAACAATTTTTTTTACCATGTCTAACAAGAAACAACATCAAAAAACCTCCCTATAAAGTATTATCACTCAGAAAGAAAAGACACACAGACCTATATAGAGAATTTTGTGTCTGGGTCACAGACCACCATTATACTGATAAAAAAAACATAATAGCAAAAATAAAAGATAAACTCAATAGTATATATATTGGATATTGTAAGAGTATGAATGTTAATTTTACATGGTGGTCAAAAAAATAATATAGTGAGAGAGGAGACTCAGTACCTAAAAAAAAAAATGATCGAAAAATAAAAAAATAGCAAAAAAAAAACCAAAAATAAATAGAAACAAAGTTTTCAACAGAAAAGTTTAAAGAAGAGAAAAACATATAAAAATATCAACATTGTTCGTCTTCCACTGTTGCAGTCATTACACTTGGGTTGAATCTCAAAGCTGAGGTTGGGTGGCTGGGTCTAAATAGAATTAGGAGTGGCTATGAGACCCTGCAGAACTGCAGTGGCAAAGCCTGCTCTGGATTTAGAGTAAAGAGGTAAGTGGTAGTGCTTTGTAAAAGTGTGCACTGAAGTCCAAGTTGCAGCCTCCAAAATATCATTGGTTGGTACTCCTCTGAGGAAGGCTGCTGAGATGGCTGCTGCCCTGGCCGAATGTGGCCTAATGCCCTTAGGCACTGATTTGCCATGTTGTGAATAGCATAAACGAATGCAGTGGCCTATCCATTTTGAAATAGTCTGCTTTGAGATAGCCTTTCCTTGTGATCCTTCAGCATATGCCACTAAAAGTTGCTCAGTCTTTCTGAAAGCTTTAGTTTTGCCCAAGTAGAAGCGTAGCTGTCTGAGAATGTCCAAAGAATGCAGAAGTCTCTCCCCTTTATTCTGGGGATTTGGATAAAATGTAGGCAAATGAATGGTTTGATTAAGAGCCACACTGGATACTACCTTAGGCATAAATGTTGGGTTTGTCCTTAGAGAAACCCTGTCCGGAAGGAAAATGATACAAGGTTCCACAGCCATTAATGCCTGTAACTCAGACTCTTCTTGCTGAAGTTACTGCTAGGAGCAGAGCTGTTTTCCATGATACCAATTTTATCTCTGCTGTACTGGCTGGCTCAAAAGGAGGCAGTGTGAGCTTTTCCAAGACAAAGTTGAGGTCCCATGCAGGTATTGGCGCTCTTCTTGGGGGGGGGGGTCTTATGTTTTTGGCCCCTCTGAGGTACTGCCTTAGTAATGGATGTGAAAAAATAGGTGAGTCTGTATTGTAATGAGCTGAAATGGCAGAGGCATGGATCTTAATCGATGAAAAGGATAGGCCTTTGTCCAGCATCTCAGTTAGGTATTGTAAAATCTGAGGAATATTTGGTACAAGCATGTCAATTCCTTGTGCCTGGTTCCAAGCACAGAATCTCTTCCACTTTTCTGCATATGATTTTCTGGTGCTGGGCCTCCTGGCCTTCAGGATAACATCCATAACTGCTTTGGAGAGAGGTGTGTCCTGCATGGTTACATTATCCGCCAAGCAGCCAGATTTAGGGTTCTGAGTTGGCTGTGCAGTATCCGACTGCTTTGTTGGGTCAGTAAATGAGGAATTTGAGGTAATGTCCAGGCTGGGCCTTGAGACAAGCTCTTTAGGATTGGTTACCAGTGCTGGTGTGGCCAGTCCAGGGCAATCAGGATCAGTTTTGGCTTATCTTGTCTGACCTTTAGGAGTACCTTGGGGAGGAGAGGTAGTGGAGGAAAGGCATATACTGTAAGGTTTTCCCAGCTGAATGACTGAGCATCCACTTTCCATGCTAGCTTGTGATAGGTCCTTGTACAAAATCTCTGTAGTTGGCAGTTGTGAGGGGAGGCAAATAGATCTATGTCTGGGCATCCCCATTTCCTTGTTATTATGCTGAAGATTTGTGGCTCTAGTTTCCACTCATGAGGATCCATGAGGTTTCTGCTTAGTTCGTCTGCCAGAGTATTTGTCTTTCCTGGCAGGAATTGTGCTTGCAGGTGTACTTGATAAGTCAATGCTGTGTTCCACAAAATCATGGCTTGAATGCAGAGGGGGTAAGAATGCGTGCCTCCCTGCTTGTTTATGTACCACATGACTGTAGCATTGTCCGTATTTATCAGCAGTTGTCCTGGATAAAGTAGATCCCTGAAAGCCGTCAGGGCATTCTGGACAGCCAGCATTTCTTTTAGATTGATATGAAGATGTATTTGGCTTGTGGGCCATGTGCCCTAAATACGTTTTCTTGCCATGTGGGGCCCCCACAGCCATAATCTGATGCATCTGTTGTTACTGTCTGCCTGGCAGTGGGTAAAGTGAAAGGCTGTCCCTTGTTGTGGTGACAGGCCTGTGCCCACCATCGAAACTCCTGTTGCAAGCAGGGAATGAGGGTAATAAGTTTTTCCAGGCTGTGGCAATGTTGAGTCCAAACACTTTTTAGATACCATTGAAATTTCCTCATATGCAGTCTTGCATATGGAATTAACAGACTGCAGGATGCCATGAAGCCCAAAGCCTGCAGAATTTTTCTTGCAGATAACTGGAGTTTTGTTGCCAACATTTCGAAGTAAGAAGTCAGTTGCCTTTGTTTGTCTGGCATGAGATAGGCCATCTAGGCAGTTGTATTTAAGCTTGCACCCAGGAATATTATCTCTTGAGAGGGTACTAGTTTTGATTTCTTTTCGTTTACTGTGTACCCTAGGCAAATTAGCAATCTTTTTACAAATGCCAGATGCTTGAGTAGCATGCCCTTGTTCTCTGCTTGAATAAGGCAGTCGTCCAAGTAAGGATATATTTGAATTCCTCATTGTCTGCAAAAAGCAATTACTGGTGCCAGGCATTTTGTGAAGACCCTGGGCGCAGTAGATAAGCCAAAGGGCAGTGCAGAGAATTGGTAGTGCATTGAGCCAGCTATGAATCTAAGGTATCCTTCTGCAAGATTGTCTGATTGGGACATGCAGGTATGCCTCTAAGTCCAAGGTTACAAGCCAAGCCTTCTTGCCCAACATGGGCAGAAGCTGCTGCAGAGTCAACATTTTGAATTTTGGAACGTCCAGAAAAGTGTTTAGAATAGACAGGTCCAGTACTGGTCTCCAGGCTTTGTCCTTTCTGGGTACCAAGAAAAGACATGAGTAAAATCCTTGTCCCTGCTCCTGTAGTGGTACTCGCTGAATGGCCCTCATGTCCATGAGGGATGAAACTTGCTTTTGTGCCTCTGCCCATTGATTGTGTGGCAGGTCTGGCATGCCTTTTGCCTTTGGCAGGGTGTGAAAGTGGAACCTGTAACCCTGAGACACTATATTCAAGACAAATTTGTCCTGGGTGATCATGTGCCAGTTTTGTGAAAAAAGTGCTAGTTTTCCCCCTAAGGGAGCGTCCAAAAGATAAGTGCTTGGTACTGGTAGAGGAAAGTCATTGGGACCATTTCCTATAAGGTTGAGATTTGTCTTCTCCGCTTTTGGAGGTAGAGGCACCCCATTGTTTAGGCCTGTATGAGCCTTGGGGCTGAGATCTGCCTCGAGGGTGCCTGTATCTGCCTCTTTGTGGCCTATCTGACACTGGAAAGGACCAATTTTTTGAAGGCCAGTTCCTGCTAAATCTGGGTGGCTGTACCTGTAAGAAATCCTTGACTGTCTGCATAGATTTCGCTTTATCCTCCATTTTCTTTAACACATCTTCAGCCTTAACACCAAACAAAGTATCATGCTGTAATGGAGCATCTAATAATTTTGCTTTAACATGATCAGCAGGCAGATTCGGTTCCTTTAACCAACCATGCCTCCTAATCACAGAACCTGTTACAGCGGCCCTACAAGAGGCCTCCAAAGAATCAAAACCACATTGCAAAGTATGTTTTCCCACCTGTTCAGCTGCATGCAATAAATCCTGCATTTCCTTGTTTTCAGCACATTCAGAATTTGTCAACATTTTCTGTTTTAACAGTGACATTAAGTATTGCTGATATTTAAGCATATGAAACTGACAATTTAAAGCCCTTACAGCCAAGGTAGCAGAAGTATAAACTTTTTTTCCCCCATCTGTCCAGTGCTCTAGAATCCCTATCAGAGGGAACAGGGTTTTTTGCAGTGGAAGCCTTGACCCCTTTGGGACCCTGAGATATAGTTTCTGTGTCAGCAGCAGGGTTTTTATATAGAAATTTATGAGAGTCTGGAACCCTGTAGTACCTGTCTGGCTTAACGGGTGCAGAGGGTATAGAGTCTGGAAACGGGCCGGACTCTGAAAAAACATCTACAATGTCCAGAACAGGAGGCATAGCAAGGGGCCTGTGCTGAGGAAGTAAAAGAAAATCTCTGAGCCTTTTCTTGGATTCTGAATAATCCTGGCTCTCCCAATGAAAGTGCTCCCTCATAGTATGCAAGGTTTCCCCAAAAGAGTAATCCTCAGGAGGAGAAGCTGAAGGAATAGATTCTTCAGCATCAGAATCTTCATAGGGAGGAAGAGAGTATTCCTGATCAGGGTAGGAATCAGAGGAAATGGAAACCGGATCTGAAGATTCATATTCTCTCTCTTGCCTAGGCCTCTTATCAGGAGGGGGATGGGTACCCCTGATCAAAGTAATAAGGTCTTCGGCCATTTTGAGCATCTGTTTTTTAGGCATGGAAGTCTGTCCTGGTGAATGCTGTACTTGTTTCTTTGTCTTTAGAACTGCTTTAGTCTTTGGCTTTGAAGCTGAAGATGGCTTTACATACAACTGTGTAGGTCTGAAAACACCCTCAGAAGCCGATGCCTGCACAGCGGCTCCAGACCCATCTGAGGGAATAGTTTCTGAGGATCCAATACCTTCAGTTTCCAGAGGCCCATTCGGCTCCACGTGGGAGTCGGAAGCGGCCTGTGGCTCTGAGGTAGTGGGCATCAGGGGCTGCGAAAGCACCTCACTGAGAACCGGCGAACCGACTACTAGCTTAGAGGAAGCCTCATCGTCTGTTTTGGACCTCGGATGCCTGTCCTTGTTCTTTATCCTTGTGTTTTTTATAGATTCCGGTCGTTGGCTGTTCCGCCGGCATTGTACATTTGAATCTGCGGCCAAAGTAATGAAAGGCAAAATCGTACCGACGCTTAATAATGCATTAGTTAAATCTAGCACAAAACCGACAACAAGCAACGTCGTAGTCCGGGCCTAGGCAAGGAATACAGTAAGAGTGAAAATCCTTATGAGGTATTTGCTTCCCACAAGAAATAAAATTGTTAACTTTTTCTGACATCAGTCTGGTGCAAGAAAAAAGTTTCCCCAACGGGGTACTTGGCTTTAATGAAGACTTTGGATCTGAAATTCGAATTCGAAAATCTCAGGAGTCAGACGAACGGAACTTGCAAACTGCATTTGCTTCGGGCACCGCGCGGCAAGAAAGACTGAAGAAAATGGCGTCTGCTGCATCTTGTATACCCCTGGTGCACTGACGTCAGGGAAGAGGCGACAGCAACCGATGCCGGACCAGGACTTTGGAATTCAGGCCGACTGCGAGTAGCCTGCCAGCAGGATAACCCAAGTGTAATGACTGCAACAGTGAAACATGATGAACATCATTTACATTAACATTTTCATTCATTTCCTCATAGCTTTCATTCAAATTACAAAACGGATTTTCATATACTGAAAGATCAAGTAACGAATCATCTATGGCCCTAGGGCAGATAGCCTAGTACCAACCTATGAACCTATATCTTCCTCATATGTTAATATTTCCACATTTTTTTCAGATTCATGCTTTTTAAACCCAAAAAAAACTTTCAAATGTCACTTTCTACAAAATCGCTTAACTTCACCTAACAGATCAGTAAGTGATGGAATAAACATGGGAACATACTTTTGCCTTTTAAAAGCACTTTTTCTGCTGTTTCCATCATCCTTAAGTTAGACAGATTCACAATATTTAGCGCATTTTCATTTCTACAACAAACATTGTCATAATACACATCATTTACTACCACCCCTACTTGTGGCACATTATCAAAAACATGTGAGGCACCTGCTTAAGACATTCCTTCTACATTTAAATTATTTACATTCACATTTACATTTTTTACATTCACATTTGTAAAAGTCTGTTGCATTAACTATTCTGCTTGATTGTTGTTCAGAAAGGCAGGCTCCAGGGAGGGATCTCAAAGTCTCATACACAGTACATACCTTATTTTGTCCATTCCAAAAACTCAGTTCCTCTTTCCCTGGAACCTTCTGCCTCTCCCTTTTCCCTGATTCTGATTTTCCGACTTTTCCCCGCCTTCCATCTGGAGTAGATCCCCCACACTTTTATTAACATCCTCAAATGACACATTTTTTCGTATATTGGCGATCTGCTCACCAAAAGAAACGGAGGCCTCTCTGGAAGATGGGCCCGACCGATTTCTACTTCTGCCAGCAGGAAACGAGCGTCCTTTCCTTTCATTACACTGCCAAGAAAAAAATAACCCCAGTATTGTAATCCTTTACATCACAACCTAATTTCTTCTTTCTGTCGATTATTTCCACCTCCACCTTGGCTACACACATTTTAATTTCATTCAGTTTGCTGGAGAAGCTCATTTCCGATGTTTCAGTGATTAGAGCCTCCTGCAGTTGTACGATAGTATTACGTACCTTCTCCTGCACCCGAATGTTCCTCTTCACCAAATTTTTCAACCAATTTACACAACACACTGCTTTCCACTCCTCCAGTAAATCTGATTCTTCCTCAGAAAAATCATATGCTGGCAGCCGATCCACTCTAAGCCCTCTGGGGGTAATGTTCAAATCCACATATTTTTGTAGCAGCTTCACATCATAGTATAACGCAACTTCTTTTTTAGCAGCTTTTCAAGTTGTTCGTACCTTTCATCAGCATAATTTTCCAATCCCATAGACCAGGGATCACTGTTTAACATCTTGTCATCTCGTTCTTTCCATAATTCCATACACCTCAGCTTGAAACCTTCCATTTAAGTTTTAAATACACCTGGGATAGCTGATGCTCCTTCCAACGACATACTGGAAACAAACAACCACAGTCCCCAGCCGAAACCAGGAAACAATACAGGAATTCTCCGCAATAAATTAAAATAAACCAAACAAGAGCACAGCTGCAGCTACAGTTCTTTATTCCACATCACATTCTGGCACCTCGGCTCAATCAGCCTTCAAAGGAATAACCTCATTACATTCAGTAGCCATTTTATATCCCCCTAACTACAGTGCTAATTAGTTAAATACATTCACTTCCTTTTAATAATGACTTTAATTTCCCAAATGTTAAAGGTGCCTCACACAGGTATAAAAAACATTCCTCACTTTTATAAAGTTGTTGTACATTTACACATCTCCATTATAAAATATCTTTGTATACTATATGTAAAACTCTAAATACCAGTCAGGTTTTCTGGGAGCTAAAGGTAAAGTGTCTGTGGAAAGGCTGGATTCCAAGAAAGCATCATTGACAATTTCCGAAACAGGAGGCATAGCTAAAGGCCTGTGTTGAGGAAGGAGTAAGAATTCCCTAAGCCTCTGTTTGGAGTCAGAGTAAACCTGGCTTTCCCAGCAGAAATGCTCCTAAGAGTGTGCAAGGTTTCACCAAAAGAAAAATCTTCTGGAGGGGATGCAGAGGGAATGGGAATCCTCTGCATCAGAATCCTCATAGGTAGACAAGGGCAAATCCTGGTAATCAGAAGGAGAAGAAATATCAGATTCCTGATCAGAAGAATCAGAAGGAAAATCAGTTCTAGGTCTCTTAGAGGGGGAAGGCTGACTTTCCCTAATTAAGGTAATAAGGTCTTCAGCCATTCGAAGCATTAGTTTTTTTAGGCATATGGGCCTGAGCCTACGGTTTTGGATGGCGGTTTTCTAGGCATGGTGTGAGTTTTAGGTCTGGATGAAGATGATGATGTCAGTTTAAAATGCAAGTCTGTAGGCCTGAATACACCCTCCGAAGCCAGTGCCTGTACAGTGGCTCCGGACCCATCCAAGATAGAGACATCCACAGGTTCCATAGTCTAAGAAGCATCTCGCGGCATACCAGACTCAGAATGTGTCTCAGTAGAGGCCTGCGAATCTGAAGTAGCGGTTATCAGGGGCTGCAAAAGCGCCTCACTGAATAACGGCGTTCTGGCGACTAGCTTAACGGAAGCGTCATCGGCAGGTTTGGACCTATGCGGTCCGTCTCTGTCTTTATCCTTATGTTTTTTCAGATGATCAGTAGTCGGAGGGCTTAACGAAGCCATTTCGGAGTACTGAGACAAAGTACAAAAATAATTTGCTGCAGATAGCCCGACGATGAATAGTTCGGGGGTTGAACAAGGCACAAAACCGACAGCGAGGGACGTCGTGGTCTGAGCCTTAACAGGGGATGCAGTACGAATGAAAATCTCTATGAGGTATTTGATTTCCACAGGTAAGACAATCGTTAATTTTTACCGACATCGGTTGGAGCAAGAAAAAGGATCCCCAACGGGGTACTTATCTTTAAAAAAAAAAAAAAAAAAAAAAAAAAAGACTTCGGATCCGAAACTTGAAAACAAAAATTTCAGGAGTCGGCCAAAATATGTATAGTGTACCAAAATATTTAGATGCGAAAATGAACTGACGACGAATAGTTCGAGGTTTGAATAAGGCACAAAACCGACAGTGAGGTAAGTCATGGTCTGGCCCTAAGCAAGGAATGCAGTATGAATGAAAATCTTTATGAGGTATTTGCTTTTCACAACAAATACAATTGTTAACTTTTACTGACATCGGTTTAGAGCAAGAAAAAGGATCCCCAATGGGATACTTAACTTAGTTGAAGACTTCGGATCTGAAATACGAAAACGAAAATTTCAGGAGTTGGCCGACCGGCACTTGCGAACTGCTTCTGCTTCGGGCACCGCACGGCAGGAAAGACTGATGCAATGGCGATGGCTGCATGCTTTATACCCGACTACCTGACGTCATGGAAGATGAGAGAGCAACCGACGCAGGACCCAAGACTTTGATAATCAGGCTGACTGAGGGCTACCTGCAAGCAGATAACCCCAAATGTAATGACTGCAACAGTGAAACACAAAGAACATCTGGCATTCAGACTGATGATCAAACAATGACATTTGGACTGACGACAAACAAGTTCTGAGGATGGTACATCCAGAAGTCACCTTTATGCCCTATGCTACACAAGGAGCATATGTGTGACATACTGTGTACCTCAAAGCAACAACCTAAAGGCTTTAGTATACTGGTCGGACGTTAGGCCACCCTTGTCAGGGGATCCCTAATATAATCATGCACCCACTTCAAAGCTTTACTTAAAGCGCACCTAAAAACATGCTGGCTATGCCCTTGTAACTCTCCCCTCTAACTTCTCCCACTCCATCTACCCTCTACCTCTCTTCCACCCCACAAACTAACTTTGATTACAGCAAGCTCTGATACTTCCATGCCTATCTACTTATTATATGGCAGTAACTTCTTATTGTAACAATTGTTAATATCTGCTATGACTTTGTGGATAGAACCGATGCTAGTTATCTACTGAATGTACTATGTTCATCTGTAACTATGTTTGTAATATTTTAATTGCTAGGATTCTTAATCTGTAACTATGTCTGTAATATTTTAATTTGTGGAGCTTTTCTCCCCGGGCCTCCGCTGAAAATGGACCTGCGTCCAGTTGGACATTCCCGGTCAACAAATGTAAATAAATAAATAAATAAATAAATAATGAATCCTGCAACAGTGAAATAGGACATCAGTAGATGTTCGAATGATCACTACTGCAGTAGCCTTAGCTATATGGTTTATATCCTGCCAAGATTATAACAGCCAGCCAGCTTCAAAAGTTTCACAGCACCTTCCATGCTTCTGTCAAGCAGCTCAAGCTGAGAAGACTAAAAGACAGGTCCGAGAGCAAAGCCCTTTATAGCTTTCCTGCCAGCAGAGAAAGGAAAGCCAAGCCCTAAAGGAGTACGTTAGGAACAAAAAAAAAATGTCCACAACCAACCATAAAAAAATACACCAAAAACAAGGGTGAGGGGGTGTGGCTAATGTAGCAGTGATAATTTGAACATCTACTACTATGTTAAGTTCAACTTACCCAGTTGTACTATGTTTATCATATAGGATTACTGCTGCTGTAGTCTTAGCAATATGGGTAGACCACCTTGGCCAACTACATTTTGGAAGTGGAAGGAGAATGGTCCTTGCAAAGGTTGATCTGGACCTAGAGAAGTAATCAAACTCAATGCTTTGTAAAAGTACATACAGAGGACCAAATAGCAGCTTCTACAATATTTCTAGAATCCAACCCTTTTCAAATAGCCATATAGTAAGCCAACACCCTGGTAGAGTGGGCCTTGACCCTGTCTAGAATAGATTTGTTATGGTGAATACAACAAAAGATAACAGCCTTAGATAATCATTTGGAAATGGTCTGCTTTGAAACAGGTTGTCAATGTTTACCTTCACAAGAAATACACAGAACTAAATCTTGCAGATTGATTATCAAGATTGCACCCAAGTTGTCTGTGGACATTCAAGGTAGGGAGTATATCCTCTCTCTCCTTCATTTTTAAGTTCAGTAAAGAAAATGGGGTGATGAATGATTTGGCTTAAAGTAAACTTGGATACCACTTCAGGCAAGTAAGGAATAGTTCTCAAAGAAACCCAGTCCCTATAGAAAATGAATTAGGGTTGACTCATCACAAGTGCTTGCCACTTGGATATCATTCTTGCAGAGGTCACAGCAATCAGTAAAATTGTTTTTCATGTTAAGAATTTCAAGGCAGCCAGATTAGCTGGCTCAAGTAGCACAAATGTTAGCTTCTCTAACACAAAATTAAGAAGCTAAGGAGGGACCACCAGTTTTCTTAGAGGCCTATTATGCACAACCCATTAAGAATATTTTAACATGAGACTGCAATGAAAGAGGAGGGTCCACTGGCAGAGAAGCTGAAATGGATGATAAATAAACCTTGATATAGAAATAAAGGTCACTGGATAGTAACTTACACAAAGATTTTAAAAACGGAGAACAACTAGCCCTGAATGTGTACGGGTTATGTTGCTGACATCAACTAGAAAACCTTTTCCATTTGCTAATGTAGGATTTTCAAGCTGCAGGTTCCCTTGCTTTCAGTAGTACATACTGCACATCCTCAGTAAAGAGGTGCCCAAAAGCAATTAAGACCCTCCTCAAAACAGTACCAGTGGTCATAGTCCTACAAGTAGTATCAATAGAGTCATCCACACACTAAACAATGAGTAGTGACATGTGAAATGGGAGAAACCAAGTTTTTTAAAGCAGAATTTACCCCACAAGAAGAAACTACAGAAAAAATGATGTGCCTAAAAGGAATGAAGACCCTATTATCCAGGCAGTCAACTGAAGCTGAGTGATGCCATGGTGCATCAAACACCTCTGTTCTTGTAAGAGTATATCCACTCTGAGGAAGCTTATGATAATTGCCCCTGGCTATTTCCAAAGAAGGGAGATAGTACCATCGTGTACACTTACCATAAATGCAGATGATGAGTGTACTCGCTGTTGCAGTCCTGGCTTGTGGGATTTCCTGCTGTGGAAGCCCTTGGCCAGCCAAAGGTTGGCAGATATCCTATCAGACTTCAGTATGCTTGGATATAAAGGAAGTCAAGCAGATGCCATGACATCAGTTTTTTTCTTGCCCATAGAAGGTAGGAGCCCCCAGGATGAACCACAAAACAAGGGTCTAAGACAGAAAATGGACCCTGCAAGGAGAACATCCATGGGGTCCTCTAGTTAGTGAAGGAGACAGAAGTAGACTACTACTGTAGGCAAAGGGGGAAGGAGGGAGGAAAAGAAGACTGCAACAGTTAATACACTCGAACATCTGCATTTATGGCAAGTGTACACAACTGTATGTTCTTCATGTTTCACTGTTGCAGTCCTGACTTGTAGTAGGATTATTCCCAAAGCTGAAATGAGGGTGGAAGGATTATTATGGGGAAGAGAATGCCCTGCAGGATGGCAATGGCAAAACCTACTCTAAACTTGCAGAATGCTGATAAGTGGTAGTGTTTGGTAAAGGTAAGCACATATGACCAGCGAGCAGCTTCGAAAATGTCTTTGGTAGGGACCCCTTTAAGGAATGCAGCAGAGGTAGGAGTGGTCCTAATAGAGTGTGAGCCCTGAAAGCTTCAGGTGGCTTTTGCCATGATGGCTATAACAAAAGAAAATACACTGAGAAATCCACTTGAAGATGGTCTGTTTGGAAACTGGTTTCCCTTCAGAGCCAATGGTAAAGGACACAAAGATAATCTGATTTTTTGAAAGATTAGTTCTGCAGAGACAGTAGTGGAGCTGTCCATGTACATCCAAGAAGTGAAAGATTCTCTCCCCCTGGTTCTGAGGATTGGAGAAGAAGGTGGGCAACTGTATATAGCTTGATTCAAGGATCCGTGACCACCATAGGGATAAAGGATGGCTTAGTCCTGAGTGATACTCTGTCTGGGTAGAATATGAGAAATGGTTCCACCATCATGAGATCTTGCAGCTCAGACACACTTCTAGCCGAGGTGATGACCGGGAACACTGCCCTTTTACTGGCTAAGAATTTTAATTCAGAAGAAGCTGTCAGTTCAAAGGGGGAAGAGGGGGGCAGTGTCTTTTTTTTTTTTTTTTTTTTTTTTTACAGAATAATTTTTTTACAGAATAAAACCCAGTTCCATGTTGGAGTGAGTTGTCTCCTGGGAGGTCTGATTTAATTGTTTCAGCAGGGGGTGGGAAAAGATAGGAGGAAAAACAGGGATGTGGGCTGAAACGGCAGAAGTGTGAATTTTGATGGAAGAAAAAGAATGGCCCCTGTCAAACAGGGCAGCCAGGTAATCTAAAATGTCAGAGATACTGGCCAAGTTAAGATTGAGGCCTTGCTGCTGGCACCAAATGGTGGAATCTTTTCCACTTGGTGGAGTATAATTTCTTAGTACTACACCTTCTACCCTCCTCGAGAAGGTCTTTGCATACCATATGCTCACAGAAGGATGTTGTGAGATTACCCAGGTTGACAGTCTATGTGTCTCCAAGTTGGGATGCACAACCTCCCCTTGTCCAGAGTCAAGAGGTCTACTCTCTCAGGTAACTGTCACAGATGTTCATTGGTTAAACTTAGTAGGAGAGGACACCTGTGCTGCCTGGGCCAGTCTGGGGCTATCAGAATGACCCTTGGGCCTTCTTCTCTGAATTTTAGGCGGACCCAAGGAAGAAGAGGCAGGGGTAAACACAAAGGAAAAGCTGGCTCCAAAGGGAGGAAAGCATCTGTCCTCCAAGCTGTAGGTATTATGCTCCTGGAAAATAATCTTTTTAGTTGAGTATTTTCTTTGGTGGCAAAGAGGTCTATCTGTGGGAATCCCTATTTCTGAACTATGCTAAGAAATACTTCCTGATGCAGATGCCACTTGTGGGGATACAACGAGTTCCTGCAGAGGTGATCTGCTGGAGTGTTTTGAGCATCTGGAAGGTACTGTGCCAAGAGGTGCAACTCCAGAGAGTGAGCTGTCTCCCAGACCTGCACAACTAGTCGACAAAGAGGGTAAACGAGAGTGCCTCCTTGTTTATGTATCACATGACTGTGGTGTTGTCTGTTCTGACTAGAAGGACCCCTGGTTTCCATTTTCTTAGAAAGTTACTAGATCTTTCTAACTGCCATCAGTTCTTTCCAATTTATGTGCTTGTTTCTGAAATTAATTTCTCATTGCCCTGGGATTGTAGGTGTTGGAAATGAGCCCCCCAAGCTGTCTCTAAAGCATCTATGATTAAATTTTGGCTGTTACTGATGAACATGAAGGGCAGACCCAGGTTCTGGGAACATGCCAGTGTCCACCATGCAAATTTCTCCTTGAGGCAAGGGATCAGCAGCATTTCGGTCTCAAGGGACGGTGTGTGCTCGCACCACAGATTCTTGAGGTACCACAGGAGCTTCCTCATGTGTAGCCTGGCCAGAGGGATCATAAGAATACAAGATCCCATGTAGACTAATGCTCTAGGAATTCTCTGGCCGAGAGGTATCGACTCTGTATAATGTTTTGAAAGCATTGAATTAGGAAGGAGCCTTTTTCTGGAGGGAAGAAGGCCTTTTGAAGGGAGGAATCCAGAACAGCCCCCCCCCCCCCCCCAGGAAAACTATCTTAGTGGATGGTCTGTGTTGGACTTGTGAAGATTTATGACAAACCCAAGGAGGTGAGGAGGTACTAAGTGAAGGCTAGATCCTTGAAGAGCTTTGACCAACTTGTGGCTTGAATGAGACAATTATCTAGATAGGAGTAAATTTGGAACCCTCTTGTTCTGCAGAAGTTGATCACTGGGGCTAAAACTTTGTGAAGACCCTGTGATCAGTAAAAAAAAAAAAACAAAGGGCAGTGCAGAGAATTGAAAGCAACTGGTACCTGCTCTGAAAAGTAGAAAACTTCTGCAAGATTCCTCTACAGGAATGTGCACGTAAGCATCTTGTAGGTCCTGGGTGGCCATTAAGGCTTGAGGGGCTATCACGGGAAGAAGTTTTTGAAGAGTCAATATTTTGAATTTTGTTACCAGCAGGGACTGATTGAGGGTGGACAGGTCCAGGATAGGGTGCAAACAGCCTTCCTTTCTAGGAACTAACAGCCTGGACCCCTGCCCTACTTGGTGTTCTGATTCTGGTTCCACTGGGCCCTGCGAACACAGGTTGTGAATATGAGAAAAGTCCTTCACTCTGATTTTGTGGAATATCCAAGGTAACCCGAGTGTCTTAATGGCTCTTTGAAAATGAGCCTGTAACCGTTTTGAGATCACATTTAGAACCCACTTGTCTGAGGTAATGAGGGACCAATTTTCCTTGAACAGGGATGGCCTTCCTCCTAGTCTTCCTCCTCCCTTTTCTGAAGAGGATGGGGGCATGGGGAGGGGAAATGAAGAGTCATTGCTGCTCTCTGCCAGGGCCCTGTGGCCAAGAACTCCCCTGCCTGGGTGTTTCTGAGGACCACTGTCTGGGCCTTTGTGGCCTTTCCCTCTGGGGTTTCCTTTTCCTGATTTTTGACTGAGAAGGAAAGGACCAGTATTTAGTGGGGAAATGCCTACTAAGCATATGAGGTTGAACTTGGAGGAAGTGCCTGACAATCTGCATAGATTTTGCTTTATCTTCTATCTTTTTGAGCACAGCCTCAGCTTCTGTCCCAAAGAGGAAGTACTTACCCGGGGTACATCTAGAAAGTTGGATATGACATGGTCTGGTAGGGTCTGTTCCCTAAGCCAAGCATGCCTTCTAATGACAGAACTAGATACTGCAGCTCGGCTAGAGGCATCCATAGCATCATAGCCGCAGTGTAATGAGTATCTAGCTACCTGGGAGCTGGAATGGCAAAGGTCTAACAATTCCTTGGAAATTTTCCTGTTCTCCAGGGAGGTTATCTTTTGCTTCATTTGATATAAAATAGTTTGTTGGCACTTTGCTCATATGACAGACAATTAAGGGCCCTCATGGATAGGGTAGCAGAAGTATACATTTTTTCTTACCAAACCCAACAAGGGCCATGCTTTGTCAGCAGGTAAAAGGTTTATTTTGAAGAGCTGGCTCTTGCTTCCTTGGGTCCTGGAGAGAAAACCCCTGGATCAGCACAGGGAATTTTGAAGAGGTACTTGTGCGAGTCCAGAAGCCTGCACCCTCTAAAACCTGTTTTTATTTTCCTGTGCCTCTCACTGGAAATGTTTCCTCACAGCATGGAGTCTTTCCCCAAAAGTGATGTTTTCAGGAGGTGAAGCTGAAGCCAGATTCTCTTCAGAATCTGAATCTTCAAAAAAAAAGTAAGGAAGGGTTCCCCCTCAAAGAGGGACTCCATCTGGTCAGAATCCTTATCTGAATAAGGGGGTACAGAGAAAACGTCGGGGTAGAATTCCTCTTCCTTTTCCCTGGGGAAGACGGCAAAGGGTCTGCCTAGCTCTAGGGAGACCCTGACCAGGTCTTGCTGATATCTTTGTGCATGAAGCCGGTAGGCCTAGGCACAAGACCTGAAGTAGAACCCTTCTTACAGATAGCTCAGGCCTTGGGCCTAAGTACATCCAAATCCTGCCAGGAGTGTCTTTGTGTTAAAGAAATATGTATTAATATGCATGTTTAGTGCTTATTAGAAGCTAAAAGAGTTGACACATTTCATTCTATTTTATGTACAGCTTAATTCTGTATGAAATTATAAGATGATTTTTCAAACCACAGTATGCTTTCTGAAACTGCAAGATGCACCCTGACCTAGTATTTGCTAGCACAGCAAAATTCATGTTTATGCCTTTTGGAAATGTACTGAGAAGCAGGTGATTATCTGCTAGGTCAGGAAAATGTATGAATAGTGTATGAATAGAACAATACTGTTTTCTATAATATGATTGAATATGAACAATCAGCTCATTCGTGTTATGAGCACATGCACAGCTGCTGAAAAGAAGAGATACATGAAACAAAAGACTGCTTGAAGAATCTGTACTTGCTTTGTGCTCGAATTAGCTATAGTACCTTGAATGGTAACATAACATAGTGGGAAGCTGTATCTAACTGGTGGTCACCAAGGCCACGTTGTTTTCTTAGGAAGTTTTTCATAAAATTGATAGTGCAAGCAGAAAATCATGGACAAACAGCTGCTATGAAATGATGATGTTAAAACTTGTGATCTGTTACGTCAGCTTGGTAGGCAATGTCTTGTTAGAAAGTGTATAAAGATGGACTTGCTTCCTGATTTTAGTTAGACAAACTCTGTATTAGCACGTTTTTGTCTCCTTGCTGCAAGATTACAGAGCCTTAACCTGAACCTGCCGTGTATTGATCATTTTTGAAGTTTATTTTTCCTTCGACAGATTGGTCCTTCGAGCCGGATAACTCTCACTCTAGCTTAGGTCAGATGGGCCCGGTGGCATGAAACCGTAGGGGGAAGAGGCCACATCGGTTCTTCTGCTCTGAAAGACCTCCGACTGAATTGTCGTTCAAAAGAGGCCAGCCACCGTTTTTGATCTGCGATTGGAGGACAAGTCAACGGTTCCAGTGAGACGATCAATCACGGAGGCTCAGGTAAGGAGGAATTTACCTTTTCTTTGTTTCAGATCAGGGACTTGTTACAGTATTTGTTTTTGTCAGGGAGATTTTATATAAATCAGGGACAAAAAAGATTGCTGTCTTGTCATAGATCAGGGAAACAGGATAGGTAGGCTGTTATTCTAGATAAACTGTGAAAAAGAGAAAATCGTGGTACCACGTGATAAGTAGGGTTACGTAACAATTTCTAACTAAGTTAAGACAACATGGGAAATAAGTGCACAAAAAGATCCCGAGATCCACCATTAACCGAAGACGCAAAATACATGCAATTACAACGTGCCGATAATGTTAGGTACTATACAAAATGGGTTAATAAATACAAATTTGATGGCAAATTAGATAAACCTTCACTTATCAGACTTGTCAAACAACTTAAAACAGACGCAAAAGGTCAGGTAAAAAAGCAACGTCAATTGGGAGTTCCTCAGGCACACAGGTGGCTTGAGGAAGCAAACCGCAGGGAACAAAAGAATAAAAATTCAAAAGCAATGTTTTTAGATAAAGAAGACAATAACTTGGTAATAGCATCGGCCCCTCCGCTCCCCTTACCAGAATATGAAGCAAGTGAACAAGCAGATCCACCTCTGATATACCCAACTGTCCCTGCGAAATCAAAACCGTTTGTCAGAGATCCTGTCGAGACTAGGTCTCGAACATGTAACTTAAGAGGGGATATTGAATTGTATGAAATAAATAAAAATTCATAAGCTATGAGTGAAGAAGAGATATGTCCACTCATAGAAGTACCAAATCCACAGGCAGGACAGGACCCAACTCTTCTAGTATATAGACCGTGGACACCGGAGGACATCCAGAAAGCTACAGAGGGAATTCCCCATCCAAAAGTTAATTTTAGAAAATTCTTAGAAGACCTTACATCGCATGAGATTAAGTTACCATTTAAATGGAGAGGAAGTAGAGAAAGTAGTCAGACAAATCGTAGGTCCAGATTGGCACATGATCAGTGGCAACTGGAATCCCCGTGACGCAGAACATAGGCCACTCCCACATAGTAACGCAGAACTGGATAAGAGAGTGAAAGGTCTGACAGACCGAATCTCTGAGAAATGGAAGCCTAGGGCTGACTGGACTTGTATTAATCAATGCATCCAACAAGTGGGCGAAACTGTTGATAGATATTATACCAGATTATTAGAGTGTTTTAATAACCATTGTGGAATGCAGGTACCTGAAGACCAGACACATGATTCCCCATATGAGCAGCAACTAAAGAATGCATTTTTGAAGGGTAGTATTGCACCCATAAGTAGTTTTATTACAAAGCACATGGTAGATCATCGTTCAAGTAGATTACAGTCATTACTTGAATATGCAAGACATGCTGAAAGGCATTTTAATAGCAAAAAGAAGAAGAAAACTCAAGTATTTGCAGTAGAAGATGGAGCAGAAGTCTTTGTAGTACAGTCTGGGAAGAAGGGTAAGAAAAATGCCCAGGGAAACAAACAATCTGATAAGCGATCAGAGGAGTTTGAAGAGAGAAAGAAAAGGGGTGAATGTTTTAAATGTGGGAAAAAGGGACATTTGGCAAAGGATTGCAGGCAAAATAAGAAGGTGACCACGGAAGATAAGGAGGGTGAGGACTGACTATATGATAGTCAGGAATCACTAGGAAGAAATAACCAGGAAAAGACAAATGTGAGTGTGATAGAGGGAGTAGAGGATGTGATAGAAGAAAAAGAGGATGTGCATGAAATCACAGATAATTAAGAAAATGAAATCTTGGATTTAGCATTATTGAGCTTAGAGCTCTATCTAGCAGACACAAACCAGAAGTTACACTTCTGGTAGAGGGGAGGGAAGTTAAATTCCTGTGTGACTCAAGGGCTTCATGGACCCTGATACATCCTTCCAAACTACCAGAAAATTCAGAATCACTTGATTACATATTAGTGAAAGCAGCTAATGGACAGCTGTATCGAGAGTCACTCTTCCACAACATAGCAATAACTGACCCTGTTTCAGGGATGACCCAGAAAAGCTAAATTGTTGTTTCTGCAAAATGCCCAGTAAATCTTTTGGGCAGAGACCTTATGCAGATATTTGGCATAGCAGTAGTTCCAACTATGCAGGGTATGGAAGAACAGCGACAAATGGATACTTTTGTGGTGCGACTGGAGGGTGAAACATTTTATTGGTACAGCCAGGACTTGGTTACGACTGGTCCAGGGGCAGTAACTGAAGAACTGATGAACGTAGCCATCAGTAAATCCCCCTCCCTTGACACTGATGAACAACATTGGTTGCATTGTACTCTATATTACTGTAGCATACCAGGACCTGATAAAGAATATGAGCAAGAACTGTTTAGAAACCATGCTAACAGATTAGTATTACGTAATCTGTACTGGGACACAGAAGGAAACAGTGTAGTTAGCTGTTCATTGCCCCAGGAATTCCTAGCACTTTACAAATCTAATCGATTACCACATGTTAGTTTGACTAAAGATAAGAATGTGAGGTGGGCAGACCTAGGAGAAAAAGTCACAAGGTGGGAAAAACAGACAGAATTAGAACTTTCAGAACAGGGAGTACAAAAGCAGAAGTTGAATTGGATAACACAGACACACCCAGCTGTGCACTTGCAGGCAAGTGAGGACAGCTGAGTAGCACTCTTACTAGAGGAAGAGGAAAAAGCCTTGAGGCATACCAGAGAGACTCTGGTCAACAGGGAAATCAGATGTAGGACTTATTCGTAGAGCAGGACCAGTCTCTATCACGCCAAAGTCAGCATTTAGACCTCAAAAGAGACAGTATCCCTTAAGAAAGGATGCAGAACTAGGAATCAAACCTATAATAGCAGCCTTACTTAAGGAAGGAGTATTGATAGAATCTCCCGATTCACCATGTAATACACCCTTATTTCCTGTTAGGAAAGCAAATGGAGAATGGCTTATGGTCCAAGATTTACAAGCTGTAAATGACGCAGTTATACCTAGAGCACCTATGGTGCCAGATCCACACACCTTATTAAATGATTTGAAACCACAACAGAAGTATTTTTCTGTGGTAGATATCAGCAATGCGTTTTTCTCAATACCGATACACCCTGACAGCCAACATTGGTTTGCATTTACATTTCAGGGGAAAAGGTATACATACACGCGACTACCACAGGGATATTGTGAGAGTCCAACAATATTCGCACAGGAAATGGCAAGTAACCTGGCGGGATTTATCCCACTGAAAGGCAGCCAGATTTTAATTTATGTAGACGACATTCTGCTGACAGCCCCCATCCAGCAAGAATGCAGAGAAGATACCATAGCATTACTACAATTTCTGGCCACTCAAGGACACAAAGTAAACAAAAACAAACTGCAACTTTGGAAAAAACAGGTTAAATACCTGGGACATGTAATATCCAAAGGAGGCAGAATATTAGATGAAGACAGAAAAACAGCAATATTACAAGCACCCAAACAGACTACCAAGAAGGAAATGATGTCCTTGCTAGGTACGACTAATTTTTGTCGGAGTTGGATTCCAAACTATGCTTTGGAATATGCTCTACTGACCAACTTAATATTCAAGAAGCCTATGGCAGCACAAGATTCATTACAATGGACACCAGAAGCAGAATCAGCTTTCTGCAAATTGAAACAACTGATAGCATCCTCATTAGTTTTAGGATTACCGAACTATCATAAACAATTTTTTCAAACTGTAGATTGTAAGCAGGGCTATATGACATCAGTGTTAACACAGCAACATGGGGACAAACAACGCCCCATAGCTTACTATTCATCACAGCTAAACCCAGTGGCATGATCCTTGCCCCACTGTGTACATGCAGTAGTCGCAGCTGCAATGGCAGTGCAGGCTTCAGCCTCAGTAGTGTTGTTCCACCCTCTCACATTGAGAGTGCCTCATGCAGTCACGATTTTACTGCAAGAAAAAGTAGCATATCTTTCTCCTGCTAGACATCTTTCCTGTAGGACTATACTGTTGAGCCAACCTCATATGACAATTGAACAATGTACAACTTTGAATCCGTCAACCTTGCTCCCAACCCCTGCAGATGGCAAACCACACTGCTGCCTGCAGGAGATTGAGCAAAAGACACTGCCGAGAAAAGATCTCATGGATGTTCCCTTGGATGATGCCGGGGTGACATACTATGTGGACGGCTCGTGTAGAAGGGGTCCTACAGGACAGAATCTAGTGGGGTATGCATAGTTTCTGACACTGAGATTTTAGAAGCAAAGTCTTTACCACACAACTTATCTGCACAAGCAGCAGAATTGATTGCTTTAACAAGGTCATGTACCTTGGCAAAGGATAAACGTGTGAACATTTTTACTGACAGCCAGTACGCTTTTTCTACTGTACATGTTTTTGCGCAGCAGTGGAAAAACAGAGGAATGATAACATCTACTGGTAAACCAATTAATCATGCCCAATTTATTTTAGATTTGTTAGAATCTATTCAGTTACCTCAGAAAGTAGCTATTTGCAAATGCGTAGCTCATACCAAACAGGATAGGATTTCAAAAGGTAATGCGAGAGCTGATACAGCTGCAAAGCAGGCAGCTTCAGCTTCAGAAGTATTTCTTTTGAGTGAGGAATTACAACCTTCTGAGATTTTAGATTTAGAAATGTTAAAAACAATGCAGACACTTACTACAAATGTAGAGAAACAGAAATGGATAAAACGAGGAGAAAGTCTTGAGAAAGGGCTGTACATCTCCAAAGAAAGAAAACCAATTTTACCATCTAACTTGTTTAGATATGCAGCTTTGTTGAGCCATGGGCAGTGCCATGTCTCAACAGGGGGGATGGTACAGTTAGTGAATCGAGTGTTTACAACGTATGGATTTACAAACTACACAAAAAATTTTGTGCAGCATGCCATGTTTGTAACAGGCATCATGCACAGGGGGCACTGAAGCCTAAGCAAGGGAGTTTCCCTACACCACCATATCCATTCCATACTATCTGTATGGATTTCATAGAACTAAACAAATGCGAAAATAAAAAGTACTGTCTTGTCATTATAGATATGTTTTCCAAATGGGTGGAAGCTTTTCCGACCAAAAATCCAGATGCAGCTACTGTTGCAAAAGTCCTCGTTAAAGAAATTATTCCTAGATTTGGCATACCTGAAAAGATTTATAGTGACAATGGCACACACTTTGTAAATCAAACCATACAACAATTGAGTCGTTATTTCGGGATTTCCTTGAAAAAACATTGTGCATACCACCCCCAATCTGCAGGATTAGTAGAGAGGCATAATGGAGTTCTGAAAAATAAGCTTAGGAAACTGATTAGTGAGACACAGAAGAACTGGGTGCACTGTCTACCTCTGGCACTGTTGAGCATGAGAACTGTTCCAAATGCAAAAGGATTAACTCCTTTTGAAATACTGTTTGGGAGGGCATATTATACACCTCAGTGGAAACCTCTCATGCCTGCAGACCAGGAGGCTGACAGTTCACTTGCAGAGTATATGAGGTGATTTTTGAATAACAAACTTCTGCAGTTAAATTCTGTTTCAGATAAAGAACAAGCCAGACCATCGGAAGCAGCAGTAGTCCCAGGCACGTGGGTCTGGGTGAAGGTCGTGAAGAAAAGAAATTGGAGTTCTCCAAAGTGGGAAGGGCCATACCAAGTGCTACTGTGAACACCCACTGCAGTCAAGATCGCAGAGTAAGTGTCCTGGATTCATCAGACACACTAACTTTGAACTGGACAAAAACCTTGTTACTGTTATACAACGAAAACAAAATGACCAGGTATAGAGTAAACAGGGATGCAGAACAACCTCAGAAAAATTGCATGATCATCCTGTTAGCTATACTGATAACAATGATCACAATGATACATACTGGTTGACAAAAGATACATACTTTATTTCTACTATGTTTATGTACTATGTAACAATTATGATTCCTTCATTGTTTTTATTTCATGTTTTTACTGTTTGGAGCTTTTCTCCCCGGGCCTCTACTGAAAATGGAAATATATCCAGCTAGACCAGCCCGGTCAACAAATGTAAAATAAAATAAATAAATAAATAAATGATCTTCTTGCTGTGGCCTTTTCTTTTTTCAGCCACACAAGTTGAACTGAACAAACGTGATGCATTACTCATAGACTGGCATTCAAACTTAACACTTACCAAGCAATTAAATATGTGCATGCTGAGACTTTTAATGTTTCGAACTGCTGGATTTGCATAGCTATACCAACAGCATACGGGGGATTATTAATGACTGCTGTCCCCCCTAGGGGTCAACGAGACCTGGGAAAACTTGATTTTTGATACTACACCTGTGAAATCACAAGATAAAATAGCATTGTACCTACCTGTTACACAAAAAGGAATTGTATGTTTTTATACGACACTATTCAGGTGGGTTGGAGCAACTGCAATGTGACTGTTTCTTATAAATGTTATATTAAGGCTAATAAGGCAGAAACTATCTGTGATGCAAACTAGGACTCATATCTTGAGAAAATGAAAAAAACTGTTAGTGAAATACAACATAATCCTGTTCTTTTGAAGCAACTTTCTATTATTGACAAGAAAATGATTCATGCAGGGCAAGCATATATCAATACTAAGGTAGAGAATTGTTACTTTGTTTGTGGGAAAAGGGCATACAAATGGCTACCTGAGAATTGGTCCGGCAGTTGTTTTTTGGGTTACCTGGTTCCGGCCATACGACGCACTGCAGCTTTGCCTCAAGGGAAAATTCGAAACGTCAGAGAGGTCAGCAGTAAACCTGGAAATCCAATCAAGAGACCCGAGAATCCAGTGGGATGAATCGAAGCAGGGTGGAGAAACCATAACTCCGTGAAAAACAAAGATAAACTGACACACATGGACTTGAGTGACACTATTATATCATGGACAGGCATAGCCCCTGCATATGGCGCAGTGAAATCGATTTGGGAGCTGAGAAAACTATCCAAACTTCTCGAAGTTATGAGCAATGCAACTTTTTCTGCTCTCGCATTAGTGACTGATGAACTAAATGCTATGAGAACTGTGGTGCTTCAAAACCGCATGGCTCTCGACTTCACCCTAGTGGTGAGAGGTGGTATGTGCTCTTTAATCAAAGAAGAATGCTGTTCGTATATTCCTGACAACCAGAATGAGATAAACGGACCATCTTGAAGTGATCCAGCAGGTGTCGACCATGACCAATCCAGGCCCAAACCCTCTGATGGACTTTTTCCAGAATTTGTTTGTGGGGTGGGGTTCCATCCTAATGAACATCCTGATTGCCATTTGTGTAGGATTACTCCTATTAGGAGCATGCATTTGTTGTGGTATTCCCTGCATGAAAAAGTTAATCAAAGATTTTATAGACAGATCAGTTTCTGAGACTTTGTATCAAAGTACTGAAATTGAAGAGTTGCTGAAAACTGAATTTCATAAGTTTAAACTGAATGAATCTCTTAATTGCAAATCCGAACTGGAAGAGGTTAGGAGAAGAAGCAAACTGTTTATGCTTTTGAAAATAGAATAAAAAGTATTAACAGGGGGGAAATGTTAGAGAAATATGTAGGTTTAGTGCTTATTAGAAGCTAAAAGAGTTAACACATTTCATTCTATTTTATGTACAGCTTAATTCTGTATGAAATTATAAGATGATTTTTCAAACCACAGTATGCTTTCTGAAACTGCAAGATGCACCCTGACCTAGTATTTGCTAGCACAGCAAAATTCATGTTTATGCCTTTTGGAAATGTACTGAGAAGCAGGTGATTATCTGCTAGGTCAGGAAAGTGTATGAATAGAACAATACTGTTTTCTATAATATGACTGAATATGAACAATCAGCTCTGTTCGTGTTATGAGAACATGCACAGCTGCGGAAAAGAAGAGATACATGAAACAAAAGACTGCTTGAAGAATCTGTATTTGCTTTGTGCTCGAATTAGCTATATTACCTTGAATGGTAACATAACATAGTGGGAAGCTGTATCTAACCGGTGGTCACCAAGGCCACGTTGTTTTTCTTAGGAAGTTTTTCATAAAATTGATAGTGCAAGCAGAAAATCATGGACAAACAGCTGCTATGAAATTATGTTAAAACTTGTGATCTGCTACGTCAAGCTTGGTAGACAATGTCTTGCTAGAAAGTGTATAAAGATGGACTTGCTTCCTGATTTTAGTTAAACAAACTCTGTATTAGCACATTTTTGTCTCCTTGCTGCAAGATTAAAGTGCCTTAACCTGAACCTGCCGTGTATTGATCATTTTTGAAGTTTATTTTTCCTTTGACACTTTGTAAGAACCAATGCAGGCTATTATCTCAGAGGAACGTCGCCAGTAAAAGATCGCTCGCAGGAAGCTGATGTCTGCTGAGGGACTCCAGACCTGACCGACGAACTGAAAGCCAAGGCTTCTGCAAAAGTTGAGGGATCAGACAGCATGTTGGACTCTAATGGTCCTAACAGAGGCCTGCACCACAACCTCGGTCGCAGAAGGGAGCTGCAAAATGCCTCACCTTCCTCATCAATAACAAGCCTTGGGGGACTGGTAGACAGGGAATGGTTGCCATCAGAGGCCCTAAACTAGAGTCTTTTGCCCTGGTCTTTCCTACGCTTAGGTAGTTCAACCTCAGGATGATCTGCAGACACCATCAGATAATGCAAAGTAGATGGCAGACCAAGATGCCTAGCCAAGATTTCAGCCCTGTGCCAGACAGTGGTAGAATTGAAACAGGCATGAAAACGACAATTAGGAACGTCAATCAGGGCCGAGACAGGTGACACAACATATGAAAGTTTGTGTGTGGGATTTGGTTACCACAGCAGGAAATGATTGTTAACCTTATCTGACATGGGTTAAAGCATGAAAAGAAAGAAGAAAAAAAAAAGTTTCCCAACGAGGTACTTTGCATTTAGATGACTTCTCTCTGGTGTGGACTGACAGATGCACTGAACCATTGCTTCAGGCTCGGATGGCAAGAAAAGACTGATGTCATGGCATAGCCCGACTCTTTATACCCAAGCTGACAGTCATCGGATAGGACGTCCACCAGCCTTAGGAGAAGGGAGATTTTTACTCCGGTAGTCGGGTCGGCCAAGGGCTTTCACTGCAGAAAGTCCCACAAGTCAGGACCGCAACAGTGAAACATGAAGAACATCCACAGTTGCCTAGGCCAGGAGGGAGTCACTACAATGATCTTGAGGGATTCCTCTGAATGTTCAGAAGTACCCTGGATATTTGTAGAAATGGTGGAAAAGTATACAGGGGCATTCCTCTCCAAGGAAAACAAAAGGCATCTGCTTCCAGGCCTTCTTGCAAGAAGTCCTTGAATAGAATCTTCACAATTTGTGAGTACAAACTAACATGAGCCTGACAATTCAAATTTTTAAAAATCAAAGTTGCAGAAGTATACACTTTTTCCCATACCTAACAACAATTTTCCCATCCTTATCAGAAAGAGTAGGATTGCAATTAACCAAGTGTTTAGCAGCAGTGAGATCAACTAAAGTTACAGCTACTGGGTCAAATTTGGGAATACTGAATACATATTGCTATCTGAAAAATTGCAGGCAGTAACACATCCTCTAAAGCAGAGAGAACAGGAAGAATGGGTGTAGGTTTGGAAAAATCCTTCTGTAACATTTCATAGTATTTTCTGAGGAAATGAGAAACATCAGTGTTCTCCAACTGAAAACACTGGCACATTCGGGTAATAGTCTCAGAGAAAGAAACCTTCACAGGGAGAATCTGAAACTGAGATCCCCCTAAGTAAAAACAGAAATCTGAGGGGAAAATCCTCTATCCTTTCCTACATCTACCTGTTCACATTCAAAACCTTGAATCCTTTCAGGAAAAGGAGAATTCATCTTTATTTTACCAGGAACTACTCAAGAAGGATCAACAGCTTGAACTAAACCCTGAGCCAGACCCAGTAAACTACTCCTACCCAAAGAAATTTGAAGAGTAGTAGACATATGCATGGTTTTCCGTTACTTTGACAGGAAAAATGGTCCAGCCATGTAATTAATGACAGGAGCTGCTTCCCCAGGGATGGGCACAGCATTCTGGCACAAGAGGGAAACTTTCCTTATTTCCTCTGCCAGGACCAACGAGTGGCTCTCCTTTGCCCACTTAGGGGACCTCAACAGCCACAGGGGACATGGCATCTCCCATCCACGGTGGCTGTAGGTTCTACACCAGAGGGATCCAGGGTAAAAGATGAGTGGTCTAAGGTACAACAAATGGCTACAGCAGTCATCCACCTGTGGCAGAGGCAAATTCCTAACCTGCTGTGCTGACAAAGGCCATTTGCTTAATATTTTTTTCTTTTTGTGGCTAGGAGGACTGATCATGGGACCAGTAGTCTACTCCATGGTCAAGCTGAAAATGGTGCCTCTTTGCCAGGGAAGAGGAGCAGTGATTGCCAGTCAACACTATCAGTCCACAAAAGTTACTTTAACAGAAAAAACAGTATGCCAGCCTCACAAAAGAAAAATAAACACAATTTCTCCACAGAAAAAAGGTTTTCAGTTACTTTATACTACTTTTAAAATGGACAGGAAAAAAAACAAGTGTTCCATTTAAAAAAGTACATTACAGTCTCTAGACAATCCATTAAAACAAAACACTCCTAGCTTTAAAATAACTTTTTTGAAAAGGAGAGAGATAAAATATCAAGATTAAGAAAATGGAAGTTTTTTTTTTTACCCAAAGGGAAATGATCTGCCCTGCAAATGAAAGCACAAGCAGACCAACAATCCATGAAAGCCACAGGGGAGTGCATGCTAAGGGCTTTGTGCAAAATGATCTTTTAGTCAGCTCACTTGAGCTGCTTGACAGTTTGGGGTGCGTGGAAGGTTTCCTGAAGCTATGAAGTTGGTCGGCTGTTATATCTTTGGCAGGATACAACCCAGACAGTTAAGACTAGTGCAGCAGTTAAAAATATGAATATTCTATGTTCGGCCCTTCTCAGCCTAGCCATTCTGACAAGTACCTATCCTGACATCCCTAGCTAAAGCATGGGCACAGTCAAAATTATAATAGGCTACACCTTCATGGAATCTCGGTCTCTATCTGCCCCGAGCTCAGACTCAGGTAGGTCCTGAAGCTTTATCCAGAGACATGTTTAACAAGTAGGATTAAAACTAAGACAGGTGAAACAGAACTGAAGACTGTAAGCCACAGCAGAACAGAAGAACTGCCACACATACACAAAACACTGGAGTCTTTGCTGAATGGCAAGGCAGCAAAATGTTGTGGTTTTTCAGAACTATGCTGGACCAAAGAGAACAAATAATATTCAGTACTGGGATGCTTAATGAATACTTCATCCACTCAAGCAAAGGACTGCAAAGTACATCTGTCTTCTTGGGTGCTATAGGGCAGAGAGACAATATCAACCTGAAAGACAGACTTTGGGAGTAACCTGGGGCTAATCTTAAAAGAAGCTCAAAGAAAAGCTTCCCAGAGAAATTTAGTACAAAGTTGGCTCAACCTTTTTCTGATAACTCTTTTGGAGATGTCCTCATGGTTATCATCTGAAAGAAAGGAAGATGACAATGTGGGCTCATCATCCTCCTCCATCTGCAAAGGAAGGGTTCCATCTGGTCAAGAGGTGGATGGGAAAAAAGATTTATTGTTCTAGTCCATCTTAGAGCTGGCTACCTCATGGTCTAGTGGTTTGTAACAGGAACCAAGAGTGTATGCTCATACCAAGTATCGCACAGTGTGGTTTCTCTGAATACTTGCAGGGAATTTAACAATGGCATGCAGCTGTGAACCAACTAACACCCAAAAGCTGCATACTTAGGAGAGTCTGTGCCAGACCTGGTGTAGGCTTCATACACTGTACTGGCATGTGTCTTAGAGTGATCTAGGGCTTAGACTTCAAGTATATGTCCATCTGCTGGGACCCTAATGTACTAGTCCAGGAACTAGGTGACCTAGCAAGCTGTCCTGGGGTCTGCTGGCACAATCAGGCTCAGTCCCGAGTACCACAGATCCATAACAGGATGGCTCAATGAGATCCTTCTCTTGAATCATGTTGACTGACCTCTGCTTCCAGCCAACTGGCTGGGTGAAGAGGACAGTGCAATAAAGTGAGGATGAGGATGCATCTTGCCCAAACTTGCACCATCCCCATAGCTAAATTAATGATGGGCTCAGTACCCTGCTGGGAGAGGGTTAGCTCACCACTAACCGACACTGAGTTCGGATGCAGGACCTGCTTCTAAAAGGATCCAGCTTTGCCATTTTCTCACAAGTGTTTGCCCTTGTGGGAATGCTCCAATAAACTTTGGCTATGAGGATAACTCTTCTACTGACCTCTACAAGAGCTCTTAAAGGCTGCCATATTCTTGAAGCAGGGAAATGACCTCTTCCATCACCTTTAAACAGACTGCTAAATCTCTGATAAGTGTGACGTCTGTGAAAGTCCTGCTTCTCTTTTCCAAGCAAGACCAGCATAGGTCATGACTGATAATCTTTTACCAATTGCACACGATGGGTTAAAGTATGCAAGCACAAAAAGTACAGTTGTGTACACTTACCATAAATGCAGATGTTTGAGTGTATTCACTGTTGCAGTCATCACATTGGGGTTATCTGCCTGCAGGTAGCCCTCAGCCGGCCTGAATACCAGAGTCTTGGGATTTCTGCGTCGGATGCTGTCGCTTCTTCAATGATGTCAGATCGTCAGGGGTATAAAACATGCAGCCGATGCAGTTGCATCAGTTTTTCTTGCCCCAGATTGTCAGGTGCCCCCGCAATAGGAAGCAATTTCATGGTATGGAACACCCCCAGCAAAAAGCAAATACATATGATATAAAAAGTGTGACAAACAAAAAGATAGATAACATTAAACAGAAGTCAGGGGCTGGAGGGAGGGTAACCAGGACTGCAACAGTGAATACACTTGAACATCTACATTTATGGTAAGTGTACACAACTGCGCCATGTTCTTCTAAGTTAAGGAAGGGTGGAGGCAGTTAAGGAGCATTAGGGCTAGCAATGAGGCCCTGTAAGACTGCTGTGGCAAATCCAGCTCTGGATTTTGAAAAAGGGCAAGTGGTAATGCTTGGTGAAAGTATGTACAGAGCTCCAGGTTGCAGCTTCCAGGCTGTCCCTGGTAGGGACTCCTCTGAGAAAAGCAGTAGAGGTAGATGCAGCCCTAATGGAATGTGTTCTTATCCCCTGTGGGGTAGGTTTTCCATGGTGCTTGTAGCAGAAATGGATGCAATGTGCTATCCATTTGGAAATGGTTTGCTTTGAGATGCATTCCCCTCTGCCCCTGCAGCAAAGCTGACTAGCAACTGGTCAGATTTTCTGAGAGGCTTAGTCCTGTCCAGATAGAATCTAAGCTGCCCGTGCACATCCAGGGAATGCAATATCCTTTCTCCCTTTATTCTGGGGATTAGGGAAAAAAGTAGGCAAATGAATGGACTGGTTCAGAGCCACACTAGACATCACCTTGGGCATAAATTATGGATTAGTCCTGACGGAAACCCTGTCCGCATGGAATATAATGAAGGGTTCCACTGCCAAAAGGGCCTGCAGTTCAGACACTCTTCTTGCAGAAGTGATGGCTAGAAGTAAAGCTGTTTTCCAAGAAAGAAATTTAAACTCTGCTTTAGCAGCTGGTTCAAAGTGGGGAAGAGTAAGCTGGAGTGGGAGCTCTCCTAAGGGGTCAAATTTTTGGCCCCTCTAAGGAATTGTTTTAGCAGTGGGGTGGCTCAGTATTATAATGTGCTGATATGGCAGAGGCATGAATCTTAACTGACGAGAAAGATAGGCCCTCGTGGAGCACTTCTGTTAAATAATCTAGAATATGAAGTAAGCTGGGCACCGTTGTGTGCCCGTCCTTTGAAACTGGCTCCAGGAAAAGTATCTTTTCCATTTTTCTGAATAGGATTTTCAGGTACTAGGCCTCCTTGCCTCAAGAATGACATCCAGCACCTGCTTACTAAAGGTTGCTAGAAGTGAGCTCAGGGGATTAGCCAGGCTGCAAGGTTCAGGGTTTGAAGCTGAGGGTGCAGAATCTGGCACGCCAGCTGGGACAGCAGGGAGGGAATCTGAGGCAGGTGCCACGGTTGTAGCACTGTCAGACTGCACAAAAGGGGGCACCAGTGCTGGCGTGGCCTGTCCGGTGCAATCAGAACTGTCCTTGGCTTGTCCTGTTTGATCTTTTGCAGGGCCTTCGACAGGAGAGGCAGAGGGGGGGGGCATAAACTGAGAGGCCTTCCAAGGTAATGGACAGGGCATCCACTTTTCAAGCTTGACAGTGGGGAGTTCTGGTGCAGTACTTTTTCAATTGGTGGTTCTGAGGGGAGGCAAACAGGTCTACCTCTGGAGTCCCCCACTTGTTCCTCAAGAGCTTAAATATTTTGTGTTCCAGTTTCCATTCGTGTGGGTCCAAAAGATTTCTGCTTAAGTCGTCTGCCAGTGAATTTAGTTTGCCTGGCAGGAACTGAGCTTGTAGGTTCACTTGGTTGCTCAAGGCTGTGTTCCATATAGCCACAGCTCTAGTTTTCAGAGTGGGTAGGAATGGGTTCCCCCCTGCTTGTTTATGTACCACATAACTGTGGTGTTGTTTGTCTTAGTTGTCCTGGAAAAATAAGGTCTTTGAAGGCTGTCAGAGTATTCTGTACAGCTAACATTTCTTTTTGATCGATATGCAAGTGCATCTGTATTGGGTCCCATTTGCCTTGAATACAGTGCCCTACCATGTGAGCCCCCCCCATGCATAGTCGGATGAGTCTGTTAGGGTTTGGGTGGCAGGGGGTAGAGTGAAAGCGAGTCCCTTGTTGTGGCTGCAGGCCTCTCCACACCAAAGGAACTCTGCCCTTAGGCAAGGAATGATAGGAATCATTGTTTCCAGGTCCTGAGAATGCCGACACCATAGACTTTTTAGATACCATTGTAGTTTCCTCATATGCAGTCTTGCACATGGAATTAACAGAATGCAAGAGGCCATGAACCCCAGGGCTTGCAGGATTTCCCTTGCAGATAGCTGGGTTTTTGTGGCAGTAGGTTGTCAAATAAACTTGTTTCTCTGGAGTGAGGAATGCCATTTGGGAAACTGTGTTCAAGGTTGCTCCCAGGAATACAATCTGTTGGCAGGGTACTAGGTGGGACGACTTATCGTTGGTGTACCCCACTGAAGTTAGAAGTCTCTTTACAAATGCCAGATGCTGTAATAGCAAGTCCTGACACTCTGCCTGAATCAGGCAATCGTCCAAACATGGTTAAATCTGAATATTTCTCTGCCTACAAAATGCAATGGCTGGAGCTGGGCACTTTGTGAATACCCTGGGCCCAGTAGATAAGCCAAAGGGAAGTGCAGAGAACTGACAGTGCATGGAGCCTGCCCTGAAGCGTAGGCATTTCCTGCAAGATTTCCTTACTGGGATGTGCAGATAAGCTTCTTTTAAGTCTAGGGTTGCCAGCCAGGTATCCTTGGCTAGCATAGGAAGAAGCTGTTGAAGAGTTAGCATTTTGAATTTTGGAACCACCAGAAAGGTGTTGAGGATAGACAGGTCCAGGATAGGACGCCAGGAGTTTTCTTTTCTGGGAACCACGAACAGTCTAGAATAGAAACCCTGTCCCCTTTGTTCTGCTGGGACAGGTTGAATAGCCTTGATGCTGAGGGGAGAGAGAACTCGTTTTTGGGCCTCTGCCCACTGATTTGGGTGGAGATCTGGCCACCCACTTGGGAATGGGAGAGAGTGGAAGTGGAATCTGTATCCTAGGGAAACTATGTTTAAAACCCATTTGTCTTGGGTAATGAATTCCCAGTTTTTTGCATGCAGGGCGAGCTTTCCTCCTAAAGGTGCAAGTAGTTGAGCAAGGCTTGGAAGAGTTAAGGATAAGTCATTGTGCAATTTTTCCATAGGGGGAGGCTTACTACGCCCTGCTTTGGAAGTGGGAGCCCCCCACTGCTTAGATCTGTGCATAGCCTGAGACTGAAGTCTTGGTGGTCTGCTGCTCCTGGGTTTGGAATGAGAAGGCCTGGAAGGGACTGGAAAGGACCAGTTCTTTGAAGTCCAGTGCCTACTAAATCTAGGTGACTGTACTTGTAAGAAATCTTTAACAGGTTGCATAGCTTTAGCTTTTTCCTCCATTCTTTTGAGGACTTCTTCCACTTTGCTGCCAAAAAGGTGGTCTTGGTTTAAGGGTACATCCAGTAATTTAGCTTTAACATTATCTAAGCCAAGCATGCCTTCTAAGTACAGACCCAGTGACAGCAGCCCTGCAAGATGCTTCTTAAACATCAAAACCACATTGCAAAGTATGTTTACCAACTTGGTCAGCAGAATGCATTAACGCTTGTAAATCTTTGTGTTCAGCGCTGTCAGGAATCAACATCATTTTCTGTTTAAGTAGTCCCAGAACATGTTGCTGATACTTTAACATATGAAACTGGCAATTTAAAAGCCCTAATGGCCAGAGTAGCAGAGGTATATAACCTTCTTACCCCATCTGTCTAAAGCCCTAGAATCCCTGTCAGAAGGGGTGGGATTCTTGGCAGTAGTAGTCTTAATGCTTTTAGGTCCTTGAGAAATGGTCTCTGGATCCGCAGTAGGACTCTTGAAGAAGAATTTGTGAGAGTCAAGTATTCTACAGTACCGGTCAGGTTTCCTGGGAGCTGGAGGCAAAGTGTCTGGGGTAAGGCTGGATTCCAGGAAAACATCATCTACAAACTCTAGAACAGGAGGGCTAGCTAGAGGCCTGTGCTGAGGCAGGTTTAAGAATTCCCCAAAGTCTCTTTTTGGATTGTGAATAGTCCTGGCTTTCCCAGCGGAAATGTTCCCTAAGGGTATGCAAGGTTTCACCAAAAGAAAAATCCTCTGGAGGGGAAGCAGAGGGAATGGAATCCTCTGCATTACAATCCTCATAAGTAGATACGGGTAAATCCTTGTAGTCCGAAGGAAAAGAAATATCAGATTCTTGATCAGAAGAATCAGAAGGAAAATCAGTTCTAGGTCTCTTGGGGGGGGGGGGGGCTGGCTTCCCCTAATTAAGGTAACAAGGTCTTCAGCCATTCTACATTCTAATCATTTGTTTTTGAGGCATGTGGGCCTAAGAATGCGCTTTGGCCATCTACTTTCTAGGCGTAGTGCGAGCTTTAGGCCTGAGGAATTTGGTATTTTTAGCTTGGAAGGAAGTCATCGGTTTAATATGAAAATCCGTAGGCCTGAATACACCCTCAGAAGCAGGTGCCTGCACAGTGGCTCCAGACCATCCAAGGTAGAGACATCCACAGGTTCCATAGTCGAAGAAACATCTCGCAGCATACCTGACTCCGAATGGGTATCAGCAGAGGCATGCGAATCTGTAGAAATGGGTATCAGGGGCTGCAAAAGCACCTCACTGAGTATCGGCAAACTGGCGACTAGCTTAAAGCGCCGTCAGCAGTTTTGGACCTATGCGGTCTGTCTCTGTCTTTACCCTTACTTTTTTTGGAAGATCGGTAGACGGATGGGTTAACGAAGCCATTTTGGAGTACGGAGATCGAGAACAAAAGTATTTAGCTACAAAAATAGCCCAACGATGAATAGTTTGGGTGTTGAACAAGGCACAAAACTGACAGCGAGGGACGTTGTGGTCTGGGCCTAAACAGGTGATGCAGTAAGAATGAAAATCTCTGAGGTATTTGCTTTCCACAGGCAAGACAATTTTTTTCTGACATCAGTTAGAGCAAGAAAAAAGGATCCCCAACGGGGTACTTATCTTTTTGAAGACTTCAGGTCTGAAACTCAAAATCGAAAATTTTTAGGAGTCTGACAACCGGCACTTGCAAACTGCTTCTGCTTCAGGCACCACATGGCAACAAAAACTGATGTAATGGCGTCGACTGCATGTTTTATACCCCCCTGACGTCATGGAAGAAGCGACAGCATCCGACGCAGAAATCCCAAGACTCTGGTATTTAGGCCGGCTGAGGGCTACCTGCAGGCAGATAATCCAAATGTGATGACTGCAGCAGCGAAACACGAAGAACATAATTACTGACACCACCTAGGGTCAAAATACAAACTGACAAAAAAAAAAAAAAAAAAAAAAAAAAAAGAGAGAGAGAGAAAATGGTATGCTTTGGGAACACTGTGGTTTATGCAATCAACACTGTACATCACAAAATGTGCAACTAAGAATTAAAAAAAAAACAGGATTTCACAAGAAAAAAAGTGCTGATCTATGATACGTAGGGTAAATACATAAACCTGGGTATCCATGAACTCTTCACTTTTTTTTTTAAATTAAATGTTATGCACCTACCAAATGTATCAGCACTGCAAGGTTTCAAAGACAGACTACCACTCCCCAAAAGACTATAGCACCAACTTGTGTGTTCTGCATTCTCTAGATTGTTCTGGACACTGGTATGTTACACAATGCTGGTCTTAAAAACAAACTGTAAGATACTTAACCATTTACAATTTTTTTTTTTTTTTTTACTTTCCATTATTACAACTTTGTGTTTCTATTAACATACTCCCATTCTAACTTAGTGTCAACAATCACGCCAATCAGTGCAAGGGCTTGGTAAGATTCATAAGTTCATAGGTGTACTAGGCTAATGGCCCTGGAGCCCCCACAAGCCCAGCCCACAGGACCACCCTGGCATCGTGCCACCCAACCCCAGCTCCCAGTGCCTCTGTCAAGTAGAGCCACTGGAGTGATCTCCAGGTTGAACTTTCAAAACATGTTTTCATTATATAAGTTAAAATTATTGGGTGAAAGTTATCAAAGGAAGTGAGAGAACTTCCTTTAAAAATGGGTACAGTAATCGCCTCTCCCCATATTGGTGGAACATAACCAGCATAAAGAGAGTTCTGAAGTAAAAAAAATGCAAACATTGTAACGTACTCAGTGATACCTGATATATGGATAATGGGCTTAAATTGAACAGTAAAAGTGTAGTATTGTTTATTTCAGAAAACAGAAATTATCCACATCATACAATACAGATAATATACCCTTACAAAACAAAAAGGTAGTCAGGGACCCGAGCACTTGTGTCAACAGTTCCCTCTCCTTTGATCATCATGTGGCAATTGTAGTCAGACAATCCTACTTAGCACAACTCACATAAAAAGGTATTTCATCTAGATCCAAAGATGTTATTTTTCTCCCTGTCTTCAACACTCACTATACCCATTAGAGAGTACAGAACTCCATTCAGCAGGTATGTCACATGATATCTCAAAGAACTTGAAAAGCCTCATAGGTTCCTAACAACAGACCTCAAGTCTTAAGAACTTTAGTCAGCAGGATAGATTGAAAGCACTATCTGTGCACTCTGTGTCTTACAGACTCCTGAGGGGTGATCTGTGCCGCACTTACTCAGCCATTACAGATGCAATGGTCTTTGACCTATTGTATGTCAGTAAGACAAACAGCTCAATTAATACTAGAACCTGTGACCTGAGCCTTCATCGGCTGACAAACAGAACATGGAGAGATGGGTTCCTCGCCCAGCAACTCTGCCTTCTCTGGAATAAACTTACTCTGCAAGTTAAACTGTGATTCTGTATCTTCCTTCAAATTCAATTTGGATGACGGGATGAGTGCTCTCAAATTTATCCCAGGACCAACCGGTCTCACCTTCCTTTGAAAGGGAGGTAACCCCTGAAGGTGGGTATTGGCAATGTATAAATGATCACTAGACTAAAACAGACTTAAAACTCCTATGAATCTTTTTTTTGATATTACTGATGGATGATGTTGTAAATCTGGTACAGTTTGGTGTGGGAGTAAATAAGATTACATTAACTTTGTTGGGATTTAAAATCAGTTTCGAGTCCATTACCATCCTTCTCTGCTTATGAATACATTTTGGAGCTTGATTAGAAGTAGTTGAATTGAAGACACAGAACAAAGTAATGCAGAATCATCTGTATATGATATAAGGGTTGCTGACTTTGATACAGTACACATTTTATTTCTGAAAATATCAAAATGTAAGGTGGACAATCTGGTGCTTTGCTGGACTCCTGCTGTTACAGGTTATGGGACAGACAGCACTTCAAGCCAGTGTGCACTGTCTAATGAACCAGCGTATGGTTCTGTCTTTGGGGTTTACCTCATTACACCTTGATATTTGTATGGAATGTGACAGTGTCAAACATTTTGTAGAAGTTAGGGAATGTAGAGGCAACTAGTTAACTCTGTTGTCATTTGTCGTGTACAGAATTCATAAAGGTTAGAAAAGCAGTCTGTATTATGGGACGGTGTTATGGAAAGTAGGTTGTTTCTGTTTAAGTAACTTTGTAATGGTTTCTGTATTCATTTTGACCATTTTTGACAGGGGTGAGGTGATAGGTATAGGTCTGTGGCTGGTTAACCCCAGGGAGGCAGCACTGTCTGTAAGGTAAAGATATAGGATTGTTCTTCAGAGCTTTGGGACACGATCATTATACTTATTAATTTACTAGTACCAATAGTAAGTTTGCAATGGTATAAGTTGCTGTTTGTAGATTTTCAGGTGGTGCAGCAGTAACGTTGTTGCCCCACAGCAAGAGGTTCTCCCGTTCGATTCTCGTCTGAAGTGCGGGGAGTGCCTTCTGTGTGGAGTCTGCATGTCCTCCCCACGATTGGGTGGCGTTCGAAAGACATGAGTAAATGGGCGTGGCTTAGTTGAAGGTTGGACGTCGAGCTGGCACCTCGGCGTTCATGAAAATCTACTGCCAATAATTAGCGGACTGGAGTTCCGCTGTGGCAACCCCTAACCGGGAAAAGACAAACAACAACAACACTGTCTCAAGCAAGTGAGGTATTGAAATGAAGTAGAAAATACCAATTTAGTAGTTCTTATTATTATTATAGAGGTAGGATTGAAGCTTGGAGAAGAAAAAGATCCTGGGCCAGATTCACAAAAATCACTTCTATGGCTGTGTATGAGTAAAGTAGCACATATGAAGTAGTGCAATGTGGCCTTAAGCTGATTAGTTATGCAGGAGTGATTTTGTCTGACAGGGTCAGACTTATTCTGGAGTTCAGTGGTGAAAACTCAACAAGTTACATAATTACTGGCACAGTGCAACAGCAGTCACATGGTGTAATGTATCCACTGGCATGTATGTAGCATGTTCATGATGATGCTTGTTCACACAAGCAACAACATGCCATGAACAGCACAAGTGAGAGCACTGATGATGGCTACACAGAAAAGTCCCTAACATTATTTTAGTATAAATGAGAAAAAAAATGGGTATATATGATAGTCAGGAAGGGAGAACAGCAAGCAGAGGAACGAACACACACACACACACACACACACACACACACACACACACACACAGAAGGGTAAGGGAAACGTAAGGGTGGCATGTTGATGGGGTACTTTTTGGGATAAGTGCCCATTTTTATATTTCCAAGACAGGTGGAGGAGAAGATCATAAGGGAAACGTGTGGGCTGGTAGCAGGGGTGGACAAACAAGACAGACAAAGGCCTACAGAGAAGGTACTGACACAAATAAGGTAGAGAAACATAAAAGAGAGAGAGAGACAACTGTGGATGGGTGGACTGGACTACTATTAGGGAAGGGAAGTGACACACAAGGATAGAGAACATTAGGATGGGGATGGGAGTTGCCATTTGGCTGCCAAGCTGTAAAGTGCCACACCCCAAGGGCAGCCACTTCCATGGCCACCTTCATAGCTGGGCCCAGCTGCTGTTATCCTGCTGGTTGGAGCCAGGCAGCTGTGTGACACTGTCAGTCACAAGGACATGCTCCAGGCTGCCAATACAGGAGTCTAACCACTAGCCCACCACGGCATCAGTAGGCCTTCCATCTCCTGCCAGGTGACATAATAGGACCCATTGCTGGCACCCTTTAATAGGGAGCTTACACTCTTCACTTGAGACAAACTACCAGGTGGCACCAGTGAACCCGCCATGTCACCCCTCTATGGATGACCTACATTAACCTACAGAATGTCTGACCTGGAAAAACCTGGGACTCAGCAAATGATGCAATGCAGGTGCATGGTGTGATGGCCACTGTCACACCGCATCCACTGTTGTAGTGGATACAGCATAAAATATGAATGTAAATGGAGAGAAGCAAAACAGTAAAGGCGAATTAAAAGTGAAAAGAGGACAGCAATAAAGAGAGAGAGCGAGAGAGAAACACAAAAGCAAATATCACCAACATCTGCTGCACACTGGCTGGCAGTGCAGTCCTTTGAGGATTAAAATGCTATTAACTGTGTAATAGCAAACAAAACAACATACACAGGAGATAAACAGGTAATACAACAGTATGTGTGCCACAAGGATTAGGGGACCCATGTGTCAATTGCACATCAGTACAGCAGGATTTGAAACAGTGGATATAAAGGTGCAGGAAACTGGCCTGAACAACCTCTGCAATCTGATGTGTTCAGCTGAAAGGAGAATACCATCAGCTTGCCGACACATAAAAGTCCAATCATTATACCCATGGGCCACTGACATCTAGTGGCATTAAGATACCATGACATAGGACAACTACCGTTAACTGCCAAATGACTGCCTGTCAGAGGCATGCCCATAGTGTACCAGGTGTATCTGTTAATGGCAGGGGAGTTTGACTGGAGGGTACAAGTGCAAGTTTTGGCAGATGGTATAAAATGTCAGGAGAAATTCATGGACAAAGCACTGTAGTAATACAATCAGGTCCAGAATAGACAATGACACCTGGAATGATAGTGAAACAACCAATGCCCGAGAAGTGACCATCACTATGCCACTAGTGGGAATCTCGGAAGGTAGGATGGACAGTAGAGGTGGTCAACCTGCATTGACAAGGTATAAAACATATAGTGCAAATCAAAGCTGTACAGCATGTTTAAACTAATTAGCAGCAATGCACAAATACACAATGAAGCAGGTCTCTAAGGCATGCAAGTACTCCAACACATGGACAGTCTTCCTTGGTGCCTCTGATAAATTAGTTTATTATCCTCTACCTCAACAGATGCTGAAAAAAAAATCAGGCAAAAAGAAAGATTTTCATGATCTAAAGACCTGCAAATGGATGATCACTTTTGCCTACCAATTACAAATAACCACCTGCCAGTAATACTTACTATAAAACTCTGGTTTACTGTCCATCACCTCCTCTTCCCACTGGCTAAGAAGGTCACAATGGTTCCTGCTTAGGTCACTATCAATGCTAGCAATATAAAGCAGAGTGGGTGTTGCCCTTGGCATTACTTATCACCCTGGTAAGGCAGTGCTGGGCATTTTCTTTATACTGAGGACCGTGTCAGCAGTTTTCTAGCAGGACTCTCAATGGTCCTTCTGAAGGAGGTATAGGAACATTTTGTTTTTTTTCTGCACCACTCAGGAGCTCTCCCACACTCAGTACCTCCAGAAACCATGGCCACTTCACAAGCTGTAATCTAGATGAAAATAGTATCAGATTTGCATTGACACACAAACTGTGGGCATCACATGACATGCATTGGCATGCAGTAGGGCAACACTACAACGTTTAATGTTATGACTTAGCTGTGCATTACTAAACAGCTTGTCAAGGTGGTGGAAGGAAACATGCTAACCAAATATACAGGTCCCATACAACCCATGTTAGCCACCCCTGCTTATGACTCTGTGTGCTATTAGGGACCAACAAAACTGCTTAAGAGCAGCACAGCCTCTTAAGAGGCCACTGACCTGTCTGCGCATGTCTATTGTACTTTGCAGTCATCTATGCATGTACATGGGCAAGCATGAGACTCATTGCACAGTTCAGGGTTGGCTCGCAGTGTGTTAATTGCACAGTTCAGAAACATTTGCCCTAAACTGCCCCATTAGCTTAACTGGCATGCTATGACACTCAAAACAGAGAGATAAATACAGCTGCAGCCATTACAGTCCTTATCACATTACTGAATTTTGCTGAGCTAGCAAGTGGAACTAGTTCTGGATATTGCTTTCAAATTCAGTCTGCAGTGGAAATAGCCAATGCACTACTGTTATGGTATGGGTACACAAGACGGTGACAAGAGGGGAGAATGACTGGATAACGGAAGAACTCTGTTGTTGTTACTGTTGGATGGAGCTTGCCCCATATCTACCTTTTGACAAGGTGGAGGAGAAAGAAGGTTTGTGATGGAACTTTGCATTACATAACCACAGATGACCGTAGTGATTAACAGATTACAGGAGGTTGTAACATACAATGTGGTAAGGGGGCACAGGCCATAGGCAGGAGGGGAGCTTATTTGGATAGCTGTTAAGACTTTTCAGGGTGTGGCTGCAAGTACAGGGGAATGTTGCAAGAGATATCAAGTAGCACAATCAGAGCATACAGGTAACTGAAGTCTCTGACTTTCTTCACAGCGGTGGCAGTACTACCAAACCCAGAAGAAAGTGGTGTGAAATTGGAGGATTTAACAGCCTTCCGTGGAAACTGTATGCATATGTGTGTATGTAAAAAATAATACTTTGAGTAAAAGGCAGTTACTGTGAATAGAGGGGTGCTTGGAAGTGATTGGTTCATAGAGAGAGCGGTGTAGCACTGTAACGAAACAGTGTGCAGTCTAACAATCCCCTCTATGCTTTTAGTGCCAAGGTTGTGTTTTGTGAATTATTCATTAAAACAGACTGGGTAACAGCATCTACTTCGCATTTAGTGGGATTGGTTGTCACTAGGTCATCACAACCACCAAATGGGTGTGTGAGACTACAACTGCTGCTGTTCATATGTGTCTGCATATTGACTAGCTGTATGTCCACATTCACAGGCCGAGACATGTCACCCAAGGAAGGAAAAGCTGCCTATCTCACAGGCAGATGCAGAAGTGCTGCTACACACCCTCCATATCACTGATGACAGATTCTGGAAATAACTACGGTTGAATGGACATTCTGAGACTATATATGGTATAAGCTGGTAGAAGACATGAATTGTGTATTGTAGAGTCATCGATCTGATGCTGTAAGTCCTTCAGAAGGCTGATAGGCCACAGCAGAGGAGAAGATGGATGTGGATGGAAGTCTACCATTGCAGATCTGTCTGATCAACATGGAAAAGTTCTTATTGTCCCTGTCTGGAGAGACAGAAAGGACCTTTATAATTGTAAGTTGCCTGGATATGACAACAAAACCAGATATACCATCCCACTGCTCAGTTGTAATGCAACAGGCTGGTATTACCGTATGCCAGTAACATAATTTAGGGGCACACCTGTGTTATAAGCTCAGGCACACACAACACCAGCACATCTCCTGTACAGCCACATGTGATATGCAAGCAGAAAGGGATACTATGCAAGTTATGTATGTTTGATATATTCTTTGCATAGCTGTTATCATTATCACTGGTGCATCACAGGGTGGTGGGACCATCACATATTAGTAATGTTATACATTACACACAGGTATTTATCTACCTCATTTCACAGGTACTATGATTATGGGGCCCTCTGCCATTCACGTAAACAATCTGTAACAAAACTCCCTCCCCTCTCTACCTTGGTTCTTACATAGTTGCACAACAGCACTAAAGGCAGAACTTTGTTTTAATATATTTTGTTCTGTCCGTCTCCCTAAGTACACCCAGACCAAAGACCACCAAATCCCACATGAAGCAGAGTCATTTCATATGGTCTATGCAGCCCCAACATAATTCAGTGAGATCTCCTACTTAAAGAACTTTAATATGCATCAGCAAAAAGGCATGAGAAAAAGAAAGTGTCCCAGCTAACCTTTAAAGCCATCATGATATTGACTAGAGAGACTTTTCTTCTAGTGAAACCCAAAGTCCCCCCCCCAGTTTTCAGGTACACACATTGCCAACAAACAACAAAAGTAATGCAATCCATTGCAAGACTAGGCTATGCTACCATATAGCCTCAAAGGCTACAGCTGTGCTGCCAGACACCAGCGTGTTCCAGAGCTAAACTGTTTACTAGAATTACAGCACATCTATTAAAACCAACTCGGATAAATGTCATTTTTTTGTCAACTAATGCCTTTCACTGCATCCAGGGCTGCTGTTCTTGTTTACAAGCCCTCATTTCCCTTAATGCAAGGGGCTTCATCTTACCCCCTCACTTAATCTAGCTGATAAAATCATGCAATCTCAGGACACACAATCAAGATTCAAACAAATGGGAAGTCTACCAGGTCAGACAAAGAATAATACCTTTGTCATTTTTCTAGGGATTACCTTCTGACAGTGGATATTATTATCAAAAACAGAGAGGCATGTCCTCCAATCTCCAATAAAATAAACCCTCAGGTGTCCAGTTCTTCTCAACCATAGCTATCTGATGTCCTTCTATTTCACTGTTGCAGTACTCCTGAAAGAAGGGATGTCCCGTCCTGGTCAGCCCATCGCTCAGCAAGTATGGAAAAGCTTAAGAACGATCTTGTTTGCTCCATAGATAACATTTATCCTCCTCGTACACAACGTAGGGCACAAAAGGGACATATGGATGCAACTACCCAGAACCTTTGCTGCCAGTTCGAATGCCAATGTTGCCAGTTGCTTTGACCACTTTGTTGCTGTTCTGACTTTTAGAATGTTAGATAAGTGCCCCATTGGGGTTATTTTTTGTTCTTTTTGTTTTTAAAAGTCTGCTTCTTGGGCTTGTATTTTTTTATCACTACCTAGAGTTCATGCCATCCAACAGGGGAAAATGTCAGTGTGGGAGGCAGATTCCCTATAAGGATCGTCACGAACAGTGTCTTTTTTGTTAGGGCTCTTCCCACAACCATACCTCTTGTATTACCTGTAAGGCATTTGTGCCCAAGACACTCTGGAGCCATATATCTTGAAAACAAACAGCCTAGACAGTTAGCCCAGGTTACCATAATGGAATCCTTTAACCCCAAAATACTCCCACTTGGTAAGAAGGTAAGCAAGAAGTTTCGTTTGGATTCTTTAGTTGTCCAGCCTCCACTGGACATCCCCTCTAGAAGCAGGTAATAGCTCTGTAGGTTGTTTGCCGTTTATGTTGGATTCCTCTGCTGCGACCCTGGCAGAGGCCAGCATGGACCAGTCTTTTTTCATGTCCTCTGAGGCTTTGCAGGCATCTGCTCTGGACGTCAAGGGGGAACCACGGTTGATTACCTCTGAAGGTTCTAGAGACATTCTGCAGATATAGGTCAGGGAGGAAGTTCCGGGTTCTCTTACGGCTGACGTCCCTTCTAAGAAAAGACAAAAACTGAAACATGTTTCTCCTTGTCCTATGGATCCTCAAAGGGAATGGCAAGAGTTTACTCAAGGCTTGTTCTCTGCCTTAATCTCCCTAAAACCTCCTCAAGGGGTTTCAGTACCCACTCCTCCTTGGACCTCTACCCCTCCTCAAGGGGTTTCAGTACCCACTCCTCCTTGGACCTCTACCCCTTCTAAACAGTTTAGGGAACCAGATTTCTCGGATGAGGATTCCCTGTGTGGTGAGGGGTCTGTCTTATTCTTCACAGATGCCCTCGTCTTTGACTTATGGTTCTGACGCAGAGGAGTCTATTAACCCTGAGTCTCCTTTCGAGGAATTGCCCTTTGGGGACACAATTGTTAGGATGATGGAATTCTTTGAGGGATTCTTCTCAAGTGCCAAGACATTCAGAGAAGATATTATGGGCTGCTTCAGGTGAATACTCATAAACCAAATCGGCAGTTCCTCCTGTGCTGGCTGCCTTGTTAGATACTTTCACTGCTGCTTCCAAGACTCCTGATTCTCAGCTTCCTGCTCCCAAGAAACCAGATACGTTCTATAAGGTTCCTGAGGACTGTGTTTTTATTTAAATGTCATTCTGCTGATACTGCTGTTGTGTCAGTTTCTTCTGACAAACCTAAGCTTTTACCCTCTTCCAAAGTTTTGCCTTCTGATAAGGATAGCAGGGCAATGGAGAGAATTGGCAAGAAAGTTTTCACTGCTTCTACTTTGGCCTTTAGGGCTATTAAATACCACACCCACAAGACCAGGTATGCTCTGGCCTTGATTGCACAGGCTTGTCAGGTTATCTCTGCCCTCCCTGATTCTGACAGCAAAGCTCTGCCTTACCTCTTTTAGGTTCTGCTTCTCAAGTGGCTCGCTACTCTAAGTGCAGCTATAATGCTGCTCATGCCCTCTTCTATGGCTGTGGCTTTTGGGTCCATCATGAGGCATTATTCTTGGCTTTGTCTCCAGTCTCTTCCTCATAACATTAAGGCCAAGTTGTTGAATACTCCTTTGGGTAAAACTCATCTTTTTGGGACTGCTGCTCCTGCCTTAAATCTCTTCATAGCAGATTACTAGGCTAATGGCCCTGGGGCCCTTACAAGCCTAGCCAAGAGTTTATCCCCAAAAAAGAAACCTCATTCAGCACCTGTCGGTCCCCGTCAATGAGGGACAAAGGTGGAACCCCTGGGATAAATTTGTGGTTTCCCATCCAATCAAGGTTGTGCTTGAAGAGCGTCAGCGAGGTACTCTAACATGTATGTTAAGTCTATTCCAGAGACTGGGCAGCCTGTGGGAGTTGAACCTGTCTCTCCAGCAGGTTTTGTCGTCGTTGCATACTGGATTTAGGCCTTTTGAGCGTGTAATGCACGAGCAGTTAGACTTACAGATATGGAGCATCTCTATTAGGGCACAGTCGGATATTGCCTTATAGGCAATACACAGATCACCTCTGAGCAATCTGTATGATACAGAGTAGAGTGACAGTAACTTGAGCCTGTCAGCACAGGACAGGCAAATGTTAGACTGTTGTCAACCTGAGTACCCAGGTCTCTCACCACAGGTTTTGCTAAGGGGGCTGCCATTGATGTGGTAATCAGTAGGAGCCATGTTTTTGCCGAACGGTATGATAATACTTTTTTTCATTTAACTTAAGGCCATGACTTTGGCACCAGTCATTTGTTGCTGGGAAACCCTCTTGCAGTATGTTAACATCATTCGGGGATTCAATTACAGCACCCAACTTACAGTCATCCGCAAACCTGGTCAGTCACAGATCCTAGGCTTTTGCCTGAACCTCTGAGAAGTAGATGCCAAACAGTAGGGGTCCCAGGACAGATCCTTGGGGAACACCACTAGTGACAGGTTTGCTATCGGCAGTGGTGGCACCTATTTTGACCTTGTGGGTCATAGCAGTCGGCCAGTTGGTGGAAATCCCTCTCTCATCAAGTGGGTGGCCAGGTTGAGTCAGCTTTTCGATGAAGCCAAAATGGGGGATTGTATCAAAGGCCATGGCCAAGTCAAAGTAAGCTGTATGTACTGACTTTCTCTCATCCAAGGCCTTGGTGACAGTCTCAAAGTAGTCAACCACGTTCAACAGGCAAGATCTGCCCCTGACTAATCCGAATTGGGTGGGGTCAAGTGCTTGGAGATTGCCTCTGTCCTTGTTTTTGATCCACAATAATACACTCCATGGCTTTACAGATCAGACTTGTCAAGCTAATGGAGTGACAGTTTCCCTGGTCAGTAGTGGCACCACCTTTGTACATTGGGATGACAATGGCAGTTCTCCACTCTGCTGGAATAAAGCCTGTAATCATGCTGTGGCTGAAGAGAAAGGCAATGCCTTGCAAGACATATTTTTGTCTCTCCTATCCCTATGTTCCTTAAGAATCATCTTTCTAGGTCTGCTTTTGTTCACAGGCAACCCCACCAGGCATCTAAGGGCAGAAAGGGTGGGGGCAGGCCCACTCAACTAAGGCTTCTCTGATTTCTGTGGCCCTGAAGCCTCCCTTATCTGGTAAGCCTACTTCTCTTTCAGAATTTGACCCGCCCGCCTTTAGACCAGGTTCATTTGTCCCTTCAGCTCTCCCTTTGTCTTCTAAATTGGCGTCTAATCACTTCAGACTCTTGGGTTCTTTCCATCACCCATAAGGGTTACTTCATGGTATAAAACACTCTCCTTTTTCTGGGATTCCTCAACCTCCTCTACAGCAACTCCCTCATTTCCCGGAGGTTCTAGGGTCCCCTTTGAACCAAGGGACCATGCAACCTAACCCCCTTCCCTAAGTGGGACAATGTTTTTATTTCAGGAAGTTCCTGGTGCAACAAAAGGAGGGCAATTGGAGACCTATTTTGGATCTCCCTTGGCTCAACACCTTTCTTGAGATCCCCTCTTTTTGGATGCTTATTCTTCAAACTGTTTCCTCTTTTATTGCCCTAGGCTTTACTGGTGTCCTTGGATCTGGAAGAAGCTTACCTTTATATCCCTAGTCACCCTTTTACAGAAGTTTTACGTTTCTCTATCTCTTCTTATTTGCAGCTCTCTGCTTAGCCCTTTGGCCTCTCTACTGCCCCAAGGATATTCACAAAATGCCTCTCTCTTGTGATTGTCTTCCCCAAGCTCCAAGGCATTCAGATTTTTCCTCATCTAGATTTGGTGCGCCTTTTCCCATTCAATTGTTGCAGGATCCGCGGTTCACCATCTCTCATCTTCAAAGTCTGGGGTTTATCAACTCCTGTTCTGATGCTTCCTCTTGCCAGACTGCATATGAGGAAGCTGAAATGGTATTTCAAGTTGGTTTGGCTGCAGCATCTTCACTCTGACTTTCAGTGTACATCTCATTCCCTGTCTCAAGAAGGAAATAGAGGGGTGGATCTGTCAGTTCGCTCTCAACCCAACCTGGCCCTTTCAGTCTCCACTCCCTTAAGAGCTGTTCACCAATGCCTCAGACATGTGAAGGGAGCATATTTTGATCACCTGGAAGTTAAGGGTCTCTGACTTCCCAATCACAAGTTGGGCCACATCAACATCAGAGAGATCAGGGATCTGATTCTGGTCCTTCAGGCTTTTCACTGAATGTTCTCTCCGGGCTCCTTGAAGATCTACACACTTAATACTACAGTGATGTGTTATGTCAACAAGCAGGAGAGCACAAAATCTTACTTCCTCTACAGGAAGGCACTTCAGCCTTGGGAAGTGGCTGTCAATTATCAGTTAACTCTTTGGGCAGTATACATTCCTTCAACACACAATCTTGTGGCAGACTCTGAGAAGTTCACAAACACAGGCTCATAAATGGAAGCTTCACGGAGATGTATTTCTGGACATTGTCCATCAGTGGGGTATTCCTTGGGTAGATTGTTTTGCCTCCCCTATGAACAGGCAGCTTCCTCTCTTCTGCTCCAGAATACCATGCCATCTGGGCTGGAAAACAGACACCCTTACCCTTTCTATGGAAGGGGAGGTTTCTTTATGCTTGCCCTCCACTTCCTCTACTTCCAAGAGTCCTGCAAAAGATTCAGCTCAACTCCCCAAAAATCTTGATAGCAACTCCCTTTTGGCCACAACAGCACTGGTTCCCTGTCTTAAGGCATCAACCAGGAAATCTTATATGTCTAAATGGAAGATTTTCGGTCTGCTGCCATGCTCATAACCAGGACCCCTTTTCAGTGGGGGTCCCTCTGGTCCTCTCATTTGTGTGAGTTGCTCCAGTCTAGCTTAGCTTGACCTACTCTTCTGTGAAAGCCTATTTGTTAGCCATTTCTGCTGATCTGCACTTGACTCCTCCTTTAACTTCTTATTTTGAGGTCAAACAATTTCTTAAATGCATCCTGCATATCAGATCTCAAAGAAAACCTATTCTTCCTCCTTAGGACCTTAATTTTGTTGTGGAAAATTGATCGAGGCTCTTTTTGACCTTGACGTTCTGCTTCTTTGCAACACTATACCTGCAAGACTATTTTGTTGCTCGTTCTTACTTCTACTTGGAGGGTTTCTGAGCTCCAGGCCCTTATGGTCATTCCTCCTTTTTCAGCAGTAAATGACTTGTTTTAATCAGTTGGTACAACTCCCTTCTTTTTTCCCTTTTCCTCAGTCTGCTAGGGAGAGGGTCCTGTATACCTTGGATTTGCAAAGACAGCTCAGGTAGTATTTGGATAAAACTAGGGCTATTCATAAGTCCGATTAGCTTTGTTTCCATTTATCCCAGGCCTTCAGGTTTGGCTGTTTCTAAGCAAGCCATCTCCTCCTGGAAATCCAAAGCAATTTACTTTTTTATTCTTTTCTTGGCAAGTGTCTGTCGGCTTCTGTTAGAGCTCCTTCTACTATGGCTGTTGCCTTTTCTGGTGCCTTCTTCAAGAGGTTGGACACAATTCCATCCTTGAAGCTGCTACTTGGTTTTCAGTGTATACGTTTACTAAGCTTTATAAGGTGGATACGGTTTCTAGGGCCAGAGCAGGTTTTGCTGAAACCATTTTATGTGGGTTTGTTGAGGGCTCTTCTCGGCCTTCCACCTCCCATGTTTTTTTTTTTTTTTTGCTTTGTAGGGCAGCCACGGTGGTGCAGTGGTTAGCGTTGCCACCTCACAGCAAAAGGTTCTCCGGTTCGATCCTCGGCTGGGGTGCCTTCTCTGTGGAGTCTGCATGTCCTCCCTGTGGTCATATGGGTTTCCTCCCACATCCCAAAGACATGCTGTAGGTGGACTGGACAATCTAAATTGGCCTTAGGCATGAGTGCGTGCATGTCTGTGCCTTCTGTGGAAGGCTGGGTGCCAGGCTGGCAACTGGACACCATAAAACTCCGCTGCCAATCATGAGCGGACAGATGATCGGCTGTGGCGACCCCTAAATGGGAAAAGCCAAAAGACAACGACTACTCTCCCTTCTTTCAGGAGTACTGCAGCAGTGATATAGAAGGACACAGTACAAATGTGTAAAATCTTACCATAACAACAGATGTCCTTCTCTTCACTGTTGCAGTATTGACTCTCTCCCTTCAACCTCCTCCTCTTTGTTCTACATTTTTTCCTGCTGGATGTGCATGGACTCTTTGTCCTATGATAACTGCTCTCTTCTGGGGCAATTCAGTTCTGGGTAGTTGCGTTGGTATCTCTCTTTTATACCCTATGTTCTGTACGAGAAGCATAAATGTGACATATGGAGTAAACAAGATCCTTTTCAAGCTTTTCCATACTGGCCGAGCGACAGGTTGTCCAGGACGGGATGCCCCTTCTTTCAGGAATACTACAACAGTGAAGAGAAGCACATCTACTGTTACGGTAAGATTTTACACAACTGTATGTTTTGACAGTTGAGTAGCTAAATCTGCAAAATCAGCAGTGTAGTTTGATACAGTGCCACTGCACACTACTAAGTCGACATTGGTCTAGTAAGAACTCTGCTGTGTTACAAAATGTCAAACTCCAGAGTCATTGGCTTCCAAGAAATGTACCAGTCTTACTAAAAAACTACCGCATTTACAGAGAGAGAATTCAAGCTAAACATGCTATAACTGTTTAGTTTACACCTAGAGCCACTCTATAACAGTAATCCCACATCCAACTGTCAGCAATAACTCAAAACTTAGGGAAAGGCTACATACATCCAAGCTGAGGGCCCTTTAATAACTAAAGGCAGATCTCTCAGTACAGACCTTTGAGCCCAATTCCTGCACTTATGTCTCTGTCATGGCTTCTGAAAATGCAGCCAATGTAGCTCAGTGCTCACTAATACTTTTACTTGATAAACAGCTAGGAGAAGTTTTAGACCGACAGATTTTTATTTCTTTTAACTATATGTTTAAAGTTATTTTTACCTGCGGTGGTGGTGCTGCGGTAGCATTGTCGCCTCACAGTAAGACGGTGTCCGGTTCGATTCTCAGCTAGAGCGTCTTCTGCGTGAATGGGTGTACCTTCGTGGAAGGTTGTGCGTCAGGCCTGGCAAGCTGGTACGTAAAAAAAATCAACTGCCAATCATTAGCGGACCGGAGTTCCGCTGTGGCGACCCCTAACCGGGAAAAGCCGAAAGACACAAACGAACAATATGTTTAAAGTTATTTTTCTGTTTTCTCCTGTTGCAAGTTTATACTTTTTTACTTATTTAACAATTCATTGCACTTAACTCCTTCCTTTCTTAAAACACATTTATTCATTTCTAAATCATGGACAATCTATTTATTAACTGATAAAAGTATATTTAGAACTAAACAGTGAAAAGTTGCTGGGATCCATTTCTAACTGCCCAGACTGCTCTGCTACACACTACTATTTGGGTTTATAACTATTTCGCTTATCACCAATAGTGGCACAGTAACAAAGTTCTCCAGTTAGGTAATCTGGGGTGGTGGCAGTTTACTTCAGTGGGCCAGGGCACAAGGCTACACTGCTGGAAAATAATCACCAGCATTCAACTGACTGAATGCACATGTAAAAGTTTACTCAAAGTACAATTATCACCAGCAAATAAGCAGCTAACGGCATTAAAACTTGGACAGAGTGGTGAGTAGTAAGTCTGGGCTGCTGCAACAAATGTGTCAGGACCTCTTACATTTGTTATACCTGAAAGTCCCAAATTATGATGCCCATTACAAGCAGGGATAAAAAGGAGCTTACTGCAGCTCATGAAGTTTCTGAACTGTACTGCCCACATCTACTTACAAACCTAGCCACACTGGTCCACACTATAGACTGTACTCTTTCTGCAGATATTTGGTGCAGTTATACAAGTTTTGTTGAACTTAAAAACATATACCTTGCCAGCTGTGTGACACACCTGTGTGTCTGCAGGAGCTGGAAAGGAATGATGGGAGTGAGCAGCTGCTTGTGGGTCACTGATCTTGAGGGAGGGAACAGCTTTAGCTCGCAACTTGGAGACCTAACAGGAGTAGTAAATGTTGAACCGATGCAGCAGCTTGTGAGAGCAAGTGTTGCTTGTTTATGTGCGTATACAACAGTATGTGTGGAAGGACACAGTCCCTGTAACCAAAAACACTTAAGTGGAGCTCAGTGAGCAGCCATGAAAGGATGATCAACAGGAGAAGACAGGCTAATCTTCCACATCAGTAAATTGGCTTCCTCCCTCCTTCCAACCACCTGACTCTTTCCATGGGACTATGAATGGTCTAGAAGGGTACCACAGGCACAGAAAAATTACTTTTAGGACTCAGCCTGGGGATGCCTGGCTCTTGCCCCCCCCAACAGAATGAATAGACTAGCTGAGTGAAGGTATTGCAGCCACATACATTGTCCAGCAGTTACTATTTTTCCCCAAATTGAATTAGTTATTTTTTAGCTCTGCACTTTCAAGTGCAAAACGTGCTACATATATTCAGAGGCACAACTGGCTATGTTTTCTACATCTGAAATACATTGCAAACTCTCCAGTGCCAAATGATTACAGTACACAGACTGCTACATTGGGAGTCAGTACAGTAAAGCAGACCTCACCCAGCACAAACTGTGCTATGACTACAAACAATGCACAATACAGAACAGTAAACCTGAAAGTACCATGAATACGCAGGATGCAAAATTAGCTAGTGGCTGCTTATGTCCAGGTACTCACTAAACCATTGTTTTTGTTCTTTTCAGTTTACTTACTCCACACCTTAACTTTAACCCATTTCCTCCCATGCACTCAAGTATTCTCAGCCTGTGTGTGCTCCATAACCAAGAGGATACCATCCAATGAGTCCCAGACTACAGTAATAATCCAAGTTACTAGAAGAGTACAAGTAAAGAGGAAACGGTCTTTGCATCTGCTCTACTTTTATTATCAACTACTTTCAACTAGGATATCATAAGCATTTTTCACATTTTAGAAAGTATGTACTAAGCTACTGCAATGGGGAATTAAAATTCTATTACAGAATATAGTACGTATTTTCATCCTATCCTTCCTTAAAATTCCATTATTCAGATTAAAATTCAAATGCTGTTCCACGACAATAACTTTAACAAAGTAGAGAGTTCTCAGACACTGTCTTTCAAACTTAACTTTCCTAATTTTTACTACAGCAGAACTGACGAGCCTGTTTTTAATCTGTCTACTAATCCAATAAACAAACACAGTATCATGTTGAAAAACTGATGCAACACCAGCTACTAAACATGATGTAATCTTGCACGCTTACAATGCCACACAAAATCTGACCTCGACGTCAATGATACAAACTGGATATAGCAAAGGCTTCAGCAGTAGTGACTCCAGTACTAACTCCTGCTTCAGATATCCACGGTCCTTCCAGAACAGTCTCACACTAACAAAGAACAAAAATCCCTTTGATAACAATCGTTCAAACTTAACACCGATAGTAGTTCCACCACCCGATACTTTGCAACTCTCAATAAAAATATCACTGTCCGCTTTATCAAAATTTCTGCTGAAATCCAAAGTTGCAGCAATAGCATGTGTACTTCTGTCTAATGCCCCTCATATATTTTTCCAGAACACCAACCCATCCATAACAGCAGAAAGCCATATATTATACAGATGCTCTCTCCAATCTTGGGTTTTAGTTGTTAAAGCATAACCACTTTCCATTATTTTACCAATTCCTTACAGCAGACTAACCGACTTTTACTTGCATATAGGATTCTGCAACACTTTCTTTACAAACAGGAACAATGCACTGATACCTTTTTCCAAATAGGCAAGAGCTACCTGTCAGACAGGTTTCTACAAAATCATTGGCACATCAGAACAGTTATTACTATAGAATCTTCCAAAAAGTGTTTCTTCTACATATGAAGTGCAGAAGCCTCAACTATGGCAATAGTAAACACCCTGTCACCCTCCTCCATACATTTCACCACAGGCTGCACTACACTCTGTCAATGACAAGAATTTATTACATTACAATCTGTTTCCACCCTTGTTCTACACACGTTTTGATGTTCTGCCTTAGCTATCTTCATTTATCTGTACCATGACTATTACCTTTTCTATCAAGTACTAAAATGTTTTCCTCGTTTTAATGTTTCAACTTCTTTTTAAAGTCCTTTTTTAAACATCGTATTCTCTTTACTTTTCATTTGAAACACCTTTCAGGTCCTTAGCTAATCTGATCTTTTTTTATAACCATTTTACTGTCTTACCCGTGAACCTATGAAAAATTAAAGTAATAAAACGAGGATAATAAAAAAAAATACTAAGCTAGCTGCCCTTGCCAGCTATTTTAAACCTAGCCAATTTCCCTTTTTGTGCTCAAATTAGCTTATCCCATTTGGTTAGGGATTGCTCTTACCCATTCAATGGTTGATAAATATATACTACCCCTAATGGGAATAACTGGGATCATATCATAGATAATTTGAGAAGACCTATTTATGGGATAAAGCATTTAGGAGCCACCCGTCTATTATTAGTTCATAACCTTTAATAGGAATTTATACTTGTAGGGTTCATTTATTAAATTTAACTATTAGCAACTTTTCAAATTTGTAGTTCCTATGCCAGATTTCCATCTCCAGTCTCTCAAATCTTCTCTCAGTCCCTAGCAACACTTACGGATGTTGTACATGTGTGTGTGTATCTGCACGAGCACATACGTATGTGTATGTATACTCACACACACACACATATATATATATATATATATATATATATATATATATATATATATATATATATATATATATATATATATAGATATATATATAGATATATATATATATATATATACGCACACACACACATATATATATATATATATATATATTTATAGAGATCTACTTCATATGTTCGACATTTCAGAATGTCGACATTCATATGGCTGAGACCATATGATCGACATTCGAAATGTCGACCATAAAAGTAAAAAATAAAAACACAAAATTATGAATGTCGACATTCTGAAATGTCAGCCATGTGAATGGAACCCATATACATGTATGTGTATGTATATATATATATATATATATATATAGATATATATATATATACATATATCTATATACATATATCTATATACATATATATATATATATATATATATATATACACACACACACACACACACACACAATTATATACATACACACACATATATATATATATATATATATATATATATATATACATACATACACACTTTTTATACACATGCGTGTGTGTTATATACACACATGCACACAAACACGTGCGCGCACAATCATTTATGTTCGAAATATTAAAAGGTCTACACACAAAATTGATAAAACACTGAATAAATTATCAAACACATAAAATATAGTTAAATTAAAAACTTCCTTTTACTATTTCTAACCATAAACCTACTACAACATTCAGACAGAGTTTGTCGGAATAGCAATAGCATTACAGGAGGGTTTTTTCTAAAGTAAGGTATGCATTTTTGGCTGGGGAGGTGTTTGGGTTAACAAGCATTATTAAAACTGGATATGCCTTCCTGCAACATCTTAGTAATGTATGCTAACCCTAAAACCTGTCGCTAGCCCTAACCACGCACCTTACCTTTGAAAAACCTTTTCTCTAACACTATCACTAAACAAGAAAGTTTGGACATTCACTACACACAAGTAAACGTGCACAGAGACCAAGTCTATCCCGTTATCTGACACTTATGCTAAACCTAACCCTCAACACTAGCACAAACGTTCCCATCCCTTATAAAAACCCACTTACCTTTTTTGACAAGACACACGTTCGGTAAAAAGGATATTTGTACAAACAATCCTACAGTTCATTTTATTGAGCAAATATGGCACACACATACTATCAGCAGACAAATACATGTACAAAAACATTTTGTTTTATTTCTTTTTGGCTAACCTATAGACTATTACAGAACTCAAATCTATAAATGTGGTGATCTGCTCCCAGTAAAGGTAAAAGTATACTATAAAAATTAAAATAGTGCCCCAAAGGGATCAACACTTCTAAATTTACTATTTTCTCTTCAAGTTTTCTTTCAAATTTGAATAAGCAGTTATACATACTGAAATCATACAAAACCACCTTTATCTGCACTGCCAGAACCAAATTCCAAATTTTATCACCCCTACGTGGTAAGCTACACAACAGAAATTAAACCATTCCTCTACATAATAAATAACTTTGTCATTGCATCCAATATATTCATATCTGCTTGTGGAAATTAATAAAATTCTGAAGTGATAAAATTCCTCCTTATCAGCTCTAAAATCTAACACTAACATCCAGACAAACTCATACTTGAAATAATTCTCCCACACATTTTTAACCCGCTGGTTTCTTTACGTATTGACCATCATTTCCCCTTCCCCTGTGTTACATCCCTGTAACTGACAACCTACATTACTACCTTTCAACTAGGTTTCTGACAAAACAGCAATATAATGCACTTTTTTCCATCACAAGGTTAATCTATGTAGCTACCATTCAACCAAGTTTTTGATAAAACAGCAACACAAGGTATTTTCTACATAAGGAAAACATCAGCATGCTTGCCAAGGCCAAAAACACTGCATCAATGGGACCAGGCAACATCCCAGGCTGCTTTTTAAACTTAAAACATGACCTAAAGATCCACTTGAAGCCCTGTTTAACCACAGCCTGAGGACTGGTTACATTCTGCCAGAATGGGGGACAGCAACAGTAATCCCTCTGCACAAAGGGGAGACCATCAACCGACCCTGGGAATTACAGGCCCATAAGCTTGACTAGCCTCATCTGCAAGGCCACAAAGAATCATGATGGACCTTAATAAGGACAGAAGTAATCTCCAAACTCTGGGTTCAACCCAATCCAGATCTGTAAAGGGTAGATCATGTCTGTTAAACCTGGCTGTCTTCTTTAAGAAAGTCAGCAAGGTCCTGGATGAGGGAAAGACAGTGCATACCACCTACCTTGACATGGTCAAGGCATTTGGCATGATCCCACAATCAATTATTATTGAGAAACTCTCCCAATTGGGTATTAACCCCTACGTCACCAGATGTGTAGCCAATTGGCTTACCGACAGGACACACTATCGCAGTGGGTGACCTGACCTCTAGCAAAAGACCAGTCACCAGTGCATACCACAGGGTTCTGTGCTGGACCCTTTACTGCTCGGAATTTATTTCTCAGAAATCCAGGCAAACGTGGACAGCCTCACTGACCAAGTTTGCTAATGAGCTCTAGGTACTCAGGTTGATAGCAATCTGAACTTCAATCACCACATATCCAAAATGGTAAGGAAAGATCTCCATGTGGCACATCTCATAAGTAAAGACCTAGCCTCTACATCCAGGCCCTCAGATCAATAACGGAGTACAATGCTTCCTTTTGCTTGCATCTTACCAGACACCTGCAACAACTGGAGAGACCACAGCAGTTTCTCACCAAGAAAAGAAAGGGTACTCAAAACAGGTACTACAGGGAAAGATTGAAAGCCCTGTCACTGTATTCTGTCTCCTACTGTTGAGGGGTGACCTGTGCCTGGCTTAGAGAGCAGACATTGACCCAGCCCTGATGGAAATAAATCACATTCATACATCAAACTGCATGAGGGTCACTTGCTCTAATGATATTAACCTCTGACATGAACATATCACACTGAAGAGATAGATACATCTTCCAAAAATAACCCCTTCTCTGGAGCAAGCTTCCCAGTCACGTGAAGTAAAGCCCCTGCCTGATCCTCTTCAAACACAACCTAGATTAATGAATGGGTGACTGCAAACTCACCCCTGAGGTGGCGCCCATGGCCCTAATGGACAGAAGCAGTCAAGGTTAATTACCATAAATTCATACCTCTGCAAACTTTGCTCGCTTAACTATAGACAACTGGGGCAACTCCAGATAAATATGGCTAGGCTTGTAAGGGCTCTTGGGTTATTAGCCTCAACCTCGTATGAATGGATCCCCTTTCTTCCCCTGCATTCACATATAATACTTTTAACTCTTTTTCTATGTTTCCTTCTCCTAAATTTATTTTATTTCTTAACATTTGTTAACTGAATAAATGAGCTGCTCTGTGAATCCTTTTCCACAACACTGGTCATACAGGCAGAGATAAACAATGTATACCAAGCACAGAAGAAAACATTATTTGCTAATTACAAGTTAACATAAAATTAGAAGTTATGTACCTACCATAACGTTCCGTGTTAGTTGTCTTCTCTCGCCTTCTTTCTTGCTGGATGGGTTCGGAGCCGAACCTCGGCTCCGACTCGGCACTTGCTAAGCTCGAGAGCTAATTTTACCAGCTCGAGGCAACCCTATATCCCATGATGCAAGGCGGAGACTACCCAGATCTCGTTTGGTAGCTAAAGAAATAGTAATATTTTCTTCCAACTGAAGAGGAGGAAGAAAAATAACAATACTAAATAACATCATAACCCTCTAGAAAGGATCAACCTAATCTAGTGACACTAGAAGTTGAACAGCTAGAAAAAGGGAATAACCTCTTAATAGAAGATGCATAATCTTCCCGGTCTGACCAGGCTAGGGGGATGGAGGGCAGTATGCAAGAAAGAAGGCGAGAGAAGACAACTAACATGGAACGTTATGGTAGGTACATAACTTCTAAATGTTAAGTTGTCAATCTCGCCTTTATTCTTGCTGGATGGGACCGCGTCCCTAGCACCTCTATCCTGGGTGGCTCAATGGAACAGACTCTTGAGAACGGTGGAACCAAAATTCGCTCTGTCTCTGGAGGCCAAGTCTAATTTGTAATGTGAAACAAAGGTATGAGGAGAGGCCCATGTGGCTGCTGCACAAATAGTGTCTATTGGAAGTCTAGCTTGAAAAGCTGTAGATGTAGCTAGAGCTCTGGTAGAATGGGCTTTTGGCTTAGAAATCAACTCTTTGCCTCTGAGCTGATAAATGTAAGTGATCACAGAAGACAGCCATCTAGATAAAGTTACCTTGGAAACTGGAAGGCCTTTCCTGTTCTCTGCATAGGACAGAAACAGTTGATCAGATTTCCTAAAAATTTTAGTTTTGTCCAGATAATATCCGAGCTGGCGGTGAACATCAAGACAATGTAACTTTTGTTCCGCTCTATCAGAATAATTCGGGAAAAACACTGGAAGATCAATGGATTGATTTAGGTTCATCTGCGATGCCACTTTTGGTAAGAAAGACGGATTAGTCCTTAGAGCTACCCTATCTTTGTGGAATATTAAATAGGGAGGACGAATGCAGAGAGCATGAAGCTCAGATACTCTCCTGGCAGAAGTAATGGCGACTAGAAAAAGTGTCTTCCAAGAAAGCAATTTCAAAGAACAGGCAGCTGCAGATTCGAAAGGGGGAAGAATCAAGGATGTTAAAATTAAATTTAGATCCCACTGTGGTGGGGGGTCTCTAATCAGAGGTTTCAGTAAAAAGATACCTCGAAGGAATGCCTTGCAAAGTTTATTTGACAATGTTGTGGTCCAAAAAGCCTATATGAAAATTTGAAATGGCTGCCAGTTGAACTTTCACTGTGGAAGAAGAGGATCCTGAATGAAAGATCTCAGCTAGGAAGTCCAATACCGAATGAATTGGAGCAGTATAGGGGTCTATGTTCCTAGCTTTTGCCCAGAAAGAGAAACGTCGCCATTTACTAGTGTAAGTCATTCTGGTAGAAGATTTTAGGGAAGCTACTATGATATCCCGGACAGGATTAGAAATCATAGGAAGCCTGGCTAAGGATGGAAGTGGAGCAACCAAGCAGTGAGGTTGAGAGAAGGTATGGATTGGTGCAGTTGACCCGACTGGTGGGTCAGAAGATCTGGAACCGGGTCCAGATGCCATGGCTGTACCAAGAGATAATGATGTAGGAACGGAAACCATATCTGTCGAGGCCAATAAGGGGCAATGAGAATCAACTTGGCTCTCAAAGCGGTTGCTTTCTGAATTAGCTGAGGTATCAGCAGAAAAGGGGGAAAAGCATAAAGAAGTCCCTGGGGCCAATCTTGGGTTAGAGCGTCTCTGGGGGGATGGCCTGGAAGGGGGAAGAGAGAGAAGAAGTCTGGGCATTTGCCGTTTTGAGGTGTAGCGAAAAGGTCGCAGCAAGGAAGGCCCCACTTCTGAAAAATCTCTTCCGTCACTGATTGTTTGAGAGACCACTCGTGAGGCATGAGAATAGCTCTGCTCAATCTGTCCACTATGATGTTGGATTTCCCGGGGATGTGCGTTGCTATCAGAAACCGGTGAGAAGAGATTGCCCATTGCCAAAGTCTGAGAGCCTCTCGACACAGTGGATAGGACTTGGTTCCACCCTGTTTGTTTATATACCACATTACGGACATACTGTCCGTTTGGATTGCAATAGTTCCCAGGGGAAGAGAGTCGTTGAGGGCTTGCAACATTAAAAGCACCGCTCTCATCTCCAGGACATTTATGTGCAGATGGTACTCGAAAGGTTGCCAAGTGCCATGGACCATTCTGCCCTGATAATGCCCCCCCCACCCGATCAGGGAGGCGTCCGATGTAACTGTGGCAACCGGGGCAAGAGGAACAAAAGGTCTGCCTTGATGGACTTGAGGGGACGATATCCACCAAGTCAGATGCCTTTTGCAAGTTGGAGTCACTATGATCTCGTGACGCATGGGAAGTTGTTGAAAAGACCATTGGGTGAATAGCATCCATTGTAGAAGACGCATGTAAAAGCGGGCAAGGGGAAGAAGTGTTATGGCGGCCGCCATAAGACCCAATACCTTCAGCGCAAATCTGGCCTGAATTTTGTTGCTGAGAAGAATCACCTGGACATGTCTTTGAATGTCCAAGATCCTTTGGTCTGGTAACTTTGCTGAAAGTTGTACGATGTCCAATCTTGCGCCTATTAAAGTAATAGATTGACAAGGTGACAAGGCAGATTTTTCGAAATTTATAAAAATTCCTAGCCCTCTGCAAATGTGAATGGTGTAATCTCTGGCTTGGAGAAGCTGATGCCTGGTGGTGGCAGTGAGGAGCCAGTCGTCTAGATATGGAAACACCTGGAATCCTTGACGTCTCAGGTGAGCCGTAACCACCGCCATACATTTGGTGAACACTCTGGGGGCTGAAGTGAGTCCAAAGGGCAGGGCTCTGAATTGGAAGTGACTGGTCCCCAGCCGAAAGCGGAGAAATGTTAACTGGAGCGTCTGTGAATTTTTATGTGATAGATCTACTATCGAGCACATCCAATTGTCCTTGCCCAGAAAGGGCAGAATGGACTGAAGCGTGACCATCCGGAATCTTGATTTCTCTACAAACTTGTTTAGTTTGCTCAGATCTAATATTGGTCTCCAGTCCCCTGTCTTTTTTGGAACTAAAAAGAACCTTGAGTAGATTCCGGATCCTATTTGGTCCGCTGGGACTGGCTGGATGGCTCTTTTTACTAGCAGTTTTGATATTTCTAGTACTGCTAGTTCCCTTAGATCGGGTGGAACGTCTGGAAGGGTTCCCTTTTGTTGAATTGGGGTTTGAATAAAGGGAATTTTGTAACCCTCGGATATAATCGACTGTACCCATTTGTCTTGAGAAAGGGAAAGCCAGGCTATTGGGTACAGCGATAATTTCCCCCCCGACTGCCTCTGAAGGCTGACAATCGGGCAACATCTCAGGGATGCTGGAAGGGTTTGTCAGAAAGAGGCTCTCTGCTACCCTGATTCTGCGGACCCCCTCTGCCCCTAGGGCAGCGTCTATTATTGTTACCCCATCTGCCTCTGGGGGTAAACTGACTTCGTGCGTCAGGCGTGACTCCTTGAGATTTGCGGAACCACATTTTCCCTCCCTTCTGTCCTTTGGGGTAAGGTCTTGAAGGGATGGAGAAACGGACTCCTACGGCAGAAAGAGTCTTGCCATCTTGTTCGCATCTAGTCAAAGTGTCTTTCACTTGAGGTCCGAACAAGGTCGAACCATCAAAGGGGGAGTTTGTGAAGGACGCCTTGAAGGGGTCTGCAAAATTACAAAGCCGCATCCAGGACTGACGCCTTAAAGCCACTCCTGTGCCTGCGGCCCTACTCGTTCCATCGGCTGCATAAGAAATGAGCCGCATGGAGGAGTTAACAATGGAGTTGAGGATTCCTAGCTGTGAGCTAATCTTATCCTGAGACCCAGCAGCTGACGGATCCTGTAAAACTTCTCCCAACTCTTTAAGAACATCTCTTTGAAGGCGGGTGAAGTGGCATAAGTAGTTCAGCGATCTCATGGCAAAAGTCGCTGAAGAAAAAATCCGCTTGCCGTACCTGTACATAGTCCTAGAATCCTTGTTAGGAGGATGGACAGGTACTGAAGGATCAGCTAGTTCCTTCTTGGTGGCAGCAGCCACCACCATGGCATCAACTGGGACACCCTTTGTTAAATATTGTCTATCTGGTGGGGCCGTAATGAATTTTGAAGGCCTCCTAGGGATAGGTTCCACTGAATCCGAAGCCATCCACGCCTTCCGAGCCACTACCTCCATAAGAGGGTCGAAAGGCGGAGACACCCAGGAGGTGGAGGGTCGAGATCCGAACGCCTCCAGGTATACTGACTCGTCCTCGGAAGGATTAAGGGAGGGCCAGTTCCCCCTGTCTGAGAATGAGACATCCTCAGAGGAGGACCTTGGGGATCCCTCCGACTCATCCAGGTCAGTATCAGATGTAGTAGACTCAGGGGAGTCTAGATGTTTCCTCTTACATGTCCTCTTACGCGGGGGTTCACCTGATGGATCAGGAGAAGCCTCAGAAGAAAGATATTCCCAATGGGGAAACCTGAGGCGTTGGATCTCTGGGTCCGGGAGCAAGAGAGTGGGAAGAGACGTCAGCAGGCACTGTAGTGGGAGGAGCTGATGGAACTGTCCGTTGACTAAGCCCAGGGGCTAGTACACTCCTCATCACCTCGAAGGCTCCCCCGTCAGAGACCAGAAAGTTCCCGCTCCGAAGAGATAGGAACCCCAGGCCTCACCGAGAGGGAAGGCTCTGAGGCAGATGTCGGGGCCGAGCTCACCAACGCCGAAGCTCCGAGAGGGAGAACGGGGTCGGACAAGGGTCTGATGCCACTCGCCCCCTCGGAGCCGACGAGAGAGACCAGACGCCCGGATCCCTCCAATGAAGGCCTCAAGGAGGAAATCGGAGCAGAGGATGACAGAGCCGAAAGGGGTGGTATCGGCTCCGAAGCTACAACGGTGACGGTTCCGAGGAGCTCCGGCTCCGAGCTCTGTAAGAGAGTCGAAGGAGGAATGTTTGGTGGATGTGAAATTGCTACAGTCTGTTGAGATGGGCTATGGAGTATTTGGGCCAATGCCTGAGACTTCAATAGTCTACTCACCACTCTCTCGAGGTCATGATCAGACAGCCTGGACAACCAAGAACAACGGCTCCGATGGCTCCGCTCTGAGAGCAGGGGTGATCTCGGAGCCGAACGTATCGACTCTAATGAAGGGGATCGAGATCTCTTTTTTGAGATCGATGGAGCCAACGGAGCCGAGGATACGTCGGCTCCAGCCAGAGCCGACACCGAATGTCTAGTTTGGGCAGTATCGGCGCCGGATGGAGCCGATACTGAGACTGCTAAGGTGGAAGGATTGGCTCCGGCCGGAGCCGATCTCAACCCTGGTGAGGGTGAACCAGAAGCCGACGGCTTAACAGGTTTCGAGGGCTTCCCCGGCGCCGACTTAGTCGGGGAGCTCTCGGGCTTTAATAAGCCCCTTAATATCAACTTATTTCTTCGCTCCTGCAGGACTCTTGGGCTGAAGGCATGATAGATAGCACAAGAGTCCTGCAGGTGCAAAGGTCCCAGGCAATAAACACAAGAAGTGTGACCGTCTGTCAGAGACATTTTCTGACAGCACGAGTCACACTTCTTTAAGCCTGAGACCTTAGTGTCCTTCGACATAACTGCGTCGAGGAAACACAATACACTAACACACACACACAAAAACAACCAATCCAACAATTTAAAATAAACAGGGATAACACACAGTCATACACAAACAATCCCTGACAGGAAAAAATTTAGGGAGGGGAAGGCCTAAGGCCTAAGCTAGGGAAAGGGGATAAATAACTCGAAAAAAGGGAACACTAACGGGAATAGTGTTAAAGTAAGCGTTAAGGTTAACAAAAAACAAATATATATATAAATTTAAAGGGGGTAGACGAAAGTCTCAAATCTAGTCACTTACCTGGAGCTGGTAAAAGAAGGCACCTCGTTAGCGAAGTGGCAAACGAGATCTGGGTAGTCTCCGCCTTGCATCATGGGATATAGGGTTGCCTCGAGCTGGTAAAATTAGCTCTCGAGCTTAGCAAGTGCCGAGTCGGAGCCGAGGTTCGGCTCCGAACCCATCCAGCAAGAATGAAGGCGAGATTGACAACTTAACATAGTGTACTTTTCAAACAAGAACTATTGACTTTGAGATGCAGTAGAACAAACCAGTAAAGTACTTTATCAAATCATCAGAAGAGTGCACATTTCTGAGCTTCCTAAAATTTGTTTCAAAAGTATATGCTGATGTCCTCTATGGAGGCACTCCGCATTATTGCGAAATAAAAAATGAAATGGAAACTACACTAAATGTCCTTTTCCTTACCTTTCCTTTATTTCCCAAATCCTATTACAACTTCCCTAAATAAACATCATTGTAATAATCCTGACGTTACTAACTACACATGCTAGGTCTTCATTACTTCGTCCAGGAATAAAACAAATCTTCTGTAGTTGCTTGGCTTCAACTTTACTTTGAATAATTTGCTCTTAAATGTAAAATGACTCTGCATACATTACTTTTTTTCAGAGTTTACAAGCCTCTAATACTCTCTACTTTGGCACTTAAAAGATTACAACCATCCTTTCTCATTCTCAGGGCAAATTCATATCAATCTCCCTATGTACGTACTCTCCCAATACAGCACTCAGTACAGAAAATAAGGGCCAAGAGCAATTAATGAGCTGCTCCTTGTAGTCCAATGTTTGATTCCTTCAGCCTCAATTTGCCTAGAGTGCAACTCCTAGAAAGTCACCTAACCAGACAGTGCTCGCAGGCCAGTTAAAAAAGGTTTAGAGAGATCAGTTATCCAGTCAACACAAAAATGAAAGAAAATAACTGGATGTCATCTTTTCCACTGCCACAATCTTTCAATTTCCACCAAACAATTTCAGACATGTCCAGGATCTTGGTTTAAAATTTGACTCTCTCCTTACTCATTACCCTCTTTTTTATCCTGAACCCTTAAAACATTAGTTGTGAATTCTGACCACCAACAAGCTCCTGTTCAACATGAGCAAAAAAAAAAAAAAATTCACCTCATTCTTATGTTTTCCTGCAGCCATCATCCCTACTTTCTGACATAATATATGTAGAAAAAGGCAAAGAATAACTACACAATTTGACATTTCCCCTTTCCTTCCATTTAGTCTGTCTACCCCCTATTTATCTGCTGTTAACCAAGGCTATATTAGTTCAGTGTTGTATCGACTCATTCAATACTTTTTTTTCCCTAGTTTTGGCATGAACATACATTTTGCGTTTTTTCCCCCTTCCTCCAGGAGCCTGTCCAATAGTCTTCTACCTTCATCCAGATGGCCCACTTGTTATGGGAGAATGGCAGAGGCCAGGTATGCTGGGGCTAATTAAGAGCCCTGCAGCCCATTCATTCCTGTCTGGGAATGCTCATCAGTCCTCCATTCCCTAGCAAGTGTTTGCTTTTAGGAAGTGAATCAGCTTGATGGTTTTGTCAGATTGATTGGTTACCCTCTCGATTTGGGAGTACCCCTTTTCCCTCAGCAGCTTCTCTTAGCCCACCGTCGATGCCTGCTGAGGACATGCATGCCTCTGCAACTCAACTTCTCCCTCGGATGTATTAGGAGAAAAAACTAATAGCAACACAGGCACAGAACTCCACAAGATGTCATTTGAGTAATAAGCTACAGCTGCTTTCTTTACCCCAGGATGGGAAGCCAGCAGCAATACATACAAATACATTTTGAATATGCTGCCTTAGTAGCATATGTTTAAGATGCTTCATCTAACAGAGAGAACACAATACAAAGACAGCACTTACAGAGTGCATCAGACCTATAAATGCATGTCACCAATTCTTTTCATAAAATATTCACAATGTTCAGCCTCAAACTAATCAATAAGACAGGACACACAACACACTAAAGATCATGCTATACAACTTTATCAAAGTCAAACTCTTAAGAACTAAGAGCATTCTGGCTTATGACTACAACATGGACAGCATGACTTCAAAAAGGACCTTAAATACCTTACCCCCCCTTACAAACTTTTTGTTCCAATGTCATGCTACCCTCACAAAACCTGCAAACAGAATAACTCTTGATTCTATTTCAGCAATATAACAACTTCATTACTTTAAGTTTGATAAGAGTTTTGATTTCAGAGAGTTTTAAGTGTTATTTGAAGGATATTAGGACTGAATATGCAGAAACAAAGACTCTCGTATATTAAGTTTGAGGCAGCTGTAGCTCAAGTGTATTCCCCAAGTATGATGATAATGGAGTTAGTACATATGCAAAAAATAAATAAATAAAACAATAAATAAATACTACCTGTTCTCATTTACTTTTGCTTTTTCATTATTCTGAGACTTATAATTACTGGGCTTCTGTAATACAGCTGTCTGGGGTAGATGATCATTTCAGAAAACACTCGCACTTCAGATCCCTCTTTGCAAAAGTGAATGGCTGAGCAAACAGCACATTTCCGATGCACACGTCTATATGAAAACATTACAATGGATGCTTACTTAGCTCTTTGTGATTTCAGGACATTCAGAGTTTCATCCATTACAGCTATTCCTGCCTTTTACAGATCTATGTGATAGATGTTTCTGGATAATCACTGCCAGTGCCATAGGTTCATATAGGTGTGTAGTAGGCTAATGGCCCTGGAGCCTTTACAAGCCTAGCCCATAGGATTACCCTGGCATCATGCCACCCGACCTTAGTTCCCAGTGCCTCTGTCAAGTAGAGCCACTGGAGTGATCCTCAGGGTGAATTTTCTATTTCCCATCCACTCATCAAGATTTCTCTTGAAGAGGGCCAGTGAGGCACTCCGCTTGACATGTATGGGAAGTCTATTCCATAGCATGGGCAGTCTCTAGGTTATGAACCTGTCCCTCCAGCTTGTTCTGTTGACTGCGGTAATGAGGTTGAGGTATCTGGAGCGTGTAGTGCAGAGGGATTGGGATTTCTTTAGATGTAGCATTTCTAACAGAGGTGTGTCAGACATGGCTTTGTAAGTCAAGCAGAGATCACCTCCAAGTAGGAGATATGAGACAGAGAATAGCTGGAGTTTTTTTGAGTCTGTCCATATAGGACAAGTGCCTAAGATCCTCTGAAGGAAGAGTAGAGGGAGACAAGGACCTCCTCCTTTCTGGATGCAAAACCCTTAGTAATGACATGTGCCACAAAGGACTTTCTGACTAGAGTGGCAATATGGTGGTCAAAAGAGAGGTTGCTGTCAACCTGTGTTCCCAGATCTCTTATGATGCCTTCTATGTTCAGTGGACTACCATCGATGTGGTAATTCATGGGAACCGGGTTTTTCCCAAAGGGGATGATGACATATTTTTGGCACTGAGCTTAAGGCCATGGTTCTGACACCAGTCATTGGTCTCAGTGAGGCCTTTCTGTAGGATGTCAACATCACTTGGGGAGTTAATTATGGCTCCCAACTTGCATTCGCCTGCAAACTTTGTCAGCCAGAGTCCCTTCCTGTTGGCCTGGACTTCAGAGAAGTAGATACCAAACAGGAGAGGACCCAGAACCAAACCCTGTAAGACTCCACTCATGACTGGTCGACAGTCTGAACTAGCTTAGCGAGTTTTTCTATGATTCCTGAGTGGGGAATGGTATCAAAGGCCTTGGCCAGATCAAGGCAGGCTGTATGAAGCACCTTGCCTTCATCCACAGCTCTGATGACAGACTCAAAAAAGTCGACCAAGTTGAGCAGGCATGATCTACCCTTCACAAAACCAAACTGTGTGGGATCCAGGGTTTGAAGGTTCCCTATATCTTTGTTTATTGGGTCCACGATGATGCATTCCATAGCTTTGCATATCAGACTTGTCAGGCTAATGGGACGATTGTTCCCAGGGTCTGTAGTCGCTCCTCCTTTGTAGAGAGGGATGACTGTAGCAATGTACCATTCGGTAGGGACAAAGCCTGAGGTGAGGCTGTGACTGAACAGGGCACACAGGTGAGGTCCCAGTTCACTCTGTAGCTCATGTAGAACAGAGTCAGGGATATTGTCAGGTCCTATAGAAGCTGTATTCTTGACCTTGGACAGTGATGTTTTAACCTGTGCAGCATTAATACTGGATGCCTGGCAATCTACTGGCACTGTGATTGGTCCTTTGGTGGGGGAGAGGGGTAAAGTTGGCACTGAATCTGAATCTCCTTATTCTTATTTCTCTTCAGTTTCCTCCTTCTGTTGTAGAGTTTGTTTATGGCAGGGGACCACCAGATTGGTTTCCCTTTTTTTTTTTTTTTTTTTTTTTTTTGAGGCGATTTTTTCTTTTTTTGAGGCGAGCATCTTAGTTCTACTGGGTATGACGAGATCCATGCATTTGTGTACGTGTTCGTACAGGGCATTAGTGTAGGATTCGGAGGTCATGCACCTGTTCTCCAATTGCATGGGTGCCGTGAAGTTAGCCACCTCTGTTTTTAGGAGCCCAACTTTAACTTTGGAGATGTTTTTCATGGTGGTTACCTTTGCGGGGGGGATTTTCAAGGTGATTAGTTTGTGGTCGGATCTAACCAGGGAGGAGTTGACTATTGGTACAGAGCAACTGTCATCCATGTTAGTAATGACCAGGTCAAGGATGTTGCTACCTCTAGTGGGGGTAAGAATGAGATGGTCCAGGGCATTGGAATTAATAAACTCCAGGAAACGTTGGGCAAGTGTATTGGTACAGGAGTAGTTTTCCCAGTTAATGGCTGGGTAGTTGAAGTAGCCTAGTATGAGACTGTTAGGATGGACTCTAATATTCTCCAGGGTGCTTAGAAATGTGGAGTGGTGAGTCTTGGGTCATGGTTGGGGACCTGAATCTCTGTCTTACCCACTGTTAGCTGCACCTGAAGTGTCTCTGATGTGTCATGTTGGGCTATCGTCCTTTCATACTTTTGTAGCCTCAGTGACTTATTACATTTAAGGCTGAAGTCTAGGTGCCCAATGTATGCAATGAATCTCTTCTTCAAGCTAGTCAGCATGATACCTCAGCAGTTAAGTCTGTTGCCTGTTGGATCTGGAGACTACAGTTTGGTCCTGACCACCATAGGTTCACAGAAGATTACTAGGCTAACAGCCCTTACAAGCCTAGCCATATCTATCCAGAGTTGTGTCAACTGTCTGTGGCTATGCAAGTGAAGTTCATAGAGGTAAGAGTCTACGGTACTAAATACTGACTTCCTCTGGCCAGAAGGGACAAGGGTGTCACCCCAGGAGTGAATCTGCGGTCATCCATCTGTTAATCTAGGCTGCGTTTGAAGAGGGTCAGGGAGGTGCTCTGTTTCATGTGAATTGGAAGCTTGTTCTAGAGAAGTGGCAGTCTCTGGGAGATGCATCTCTCTCTCTCCAGCATGACCTCTATGTCAGAGGCTAAGTTAAGATCCCTGGAGTGAGTGACCTTCATGCAGTTCAATTTACGAATGTGTAGCATTTCCATCAAGGCCGGGTCAGAGACTGTCCTGTTATGTCAGGCGCAGGTCACCCCTTAGCAACCTGTAGGAGACAGAATACAGTGACAGTCTTTCCGCACAAGACTTGATTGTGTACCCTGTACCCAGATCATTTATCACAGACCCAACATTTAGTACTCTTACCACTGCTAACTCCAAAAACATGTGCTTTTTCTGTTGCCCCCCCCCCCAAACCCCGTAATCCACTTTACACCAATCTCCAAAAGACCTCATACTTAGGTTGACTGCCTATTCTTAACAGTCCCTTGGTTCTGTCCATAACACCCCTTTTCCCATTTTTGCACATGGGGTTGCAGTGTCATAACAAAAGTGACGACCATCTAGGGCCAAAATCCACATTGCCAGGTGGTTAGCCAATATAAAAAAAAAGTTCCCCAGAGTTGGGTTTTAGCTGTCTTATGTTATTTTCTCTGTAGTTCCTCATACATATTTCATTCTTTCCATACAGATTCTAGACTTTGCTAATAATCAGATAAAGCTGCATCAATTCTTTATCCTCTTGTTCACTTTTTTGTTTTGTATCAGCTTATTTGGATCTTTCTAGCTTACTGTTTTGTTTTATTCTTCCAATGTGTTCTCACTCATTCTAGCCAGCAACTTCTTGATCAGTTTTGTTCTGCCAGCACTTCAGATGATCAAGTCCAGCCCAAAAAAAAAATTAAAACACAGTCATTTCAGGAACCATCTGTTTCAACTTTATTTCACTTTGCTTGGGAAGCAGTACCCAGAGAGCCTCTGCAATTCTTTACTCTCAGCCAATGCATCAACCATTTCTAGCAAAAGATGAAATATCCAGGAAGACTGTCTTATTTGCTTCAGCATTTTCCAGGTTTTCCACTAAAAATGCTTCCCTTACCTTTTCCACCAAAACTTGCTTTTTAATAACACTGTAGCTCTGACAACAAGGTTCTAAGAAAGATGGCATAATTAGTGTTGAAGCAGCACTACTACAGTCACTCACTCTCAAAGTTTTAACTTCACTAGGCACAGCTGTAATACCCAAGTTTAAAACCTCAATTTCCACCTGCCTGTTAGGAATATATTGATGCAAAACGCACTCATTCTGCTGCAAAGCATTGTCAACACCATGTGCTTCTAAAAACACAAGCTACTGTGCATCATTGCCCCAATGACAGCTTTTTCATCACTGTCCTGTGCAGCCCTCCCCCTTTGCCACAAAATGTTATTAGTCCATTTATAACACACTTCCCTTGCATTTTCATTATAAAAATTGCCTCGTTTACCCACACACAACAAACAAACAGATGAGCATATAAGATTTCCACAGTAACATTTTAACTTTTAACAGTACTTTCTATTGTCAACGAACACAACCAAAAACAACTAGATAAAATGTCCGACACCAAAAACTTCTGAAAAATGAATAAGCAACACCGGTGTAAACACGGCACGGACAGGAACAAAAAAATACTTTTATTAACTGAAAAATACGTACAAAATAAATGAACAGTTAAGCGCTTTCCTCTGATAATACAGACTTCATCAGAACAATATAAATCTGGTAGAAAAGTCGTATAAATAAACTTTTTGGCGCCAAAAAGTAATACACCAATTGTGATTTAAAGAAACAGTATTATGCCTAAATATATTCTTTGCAAACCTACTGTAAATAAGTGTTTGAAAACAGTTTCTAAAAACATTTCTGAAAACAATTCTAAGAACATTTCAGAAGCATTTCCCTGCATGATCACTCGCACTGCATGCTACTAATAATAATAAATAATAATGTAAATACAAATATTAATATTAATCTATTTGCAACAGTATACTATATAAATACATAATCATAAAAAATATATAAATATAAATATATAAATGTTAAATATAAATAACACCAAAACTTCTTTAAAAATTAAAATCTGAGCTGTAGAAAAATATATAAATATATAAATTTTAAATATTAAATATAATAAATCTATGATATTAATATACTACAGCCAAGGAATTAATGGATTGTTAAAACGTTATTAAAACATCCACGTACAAACTAACAAATAAAACAGCTAAACAAGTGTGTGAACTCCGTTTAATACGGTGTGATGCTATTTAAATATACATGAATGAATGGAAGTGGTGAATACATTATGACATTAAGCCATTAAACCAAAATCAAAAATGGCTTAATACTAATATGGTCATTAATACCTGGTTTCCTCATAGCATCCGTTAAAATCTGCCATTTACTTTCTTTCATGCCCAAAAGAGCCTTCCAATTGCCACCACATGGTGAAATTTCTACATGGTCAATAATAGCAAATTTAAGAGTGTGTGTGTCTCTGCTTATATTAATATAATGCATTGTTTTTGTCCTTGACTTTAATACTATATAAATGGTCATAAATGCGTCACTTAAACTGCCTCTCTGTTTTTCCTATATAGAAAGCGGAGCATATTGTGCATTTGGCCAAGTAAACAATATTCTTAGAAATCTATTACCACTAGAAAGTGTGGGTCCTGTATGGCATGACACTGCTTACAGGACCCATACTTTCTACTGGTAATAGATTTCTTCTTCCTCCTATAGTTTTTGTCTGCGATGGTTTCTAATAATCTCTTAATATTTGTTCCTGTTTTGTGAACGAAACATGGGTGTTTACCTAGAATAGTTTCTGTCTCATCGTCCACTGTGATCAAATTCCAATGTCTCCTAATAATGTTCTTGATATAATACACGTGCGGTGAATATGTCAAAACACAAACCCGATTGTTATTCTGTACATTAAGTGCAGATGCTCTGTTATTTATAAATTGTCTACCCAATAGAGGAGGATATTTCATTCCCCATTCATTCCTAACATAATCTGTAACATTTGCCAATAGGGAATTGGGATATCCCCTATTTATGAACATAGACTTGATAAATTCTAGTTCTTTGTTCATAATGTCAATAGTAGAAGACAAGTGGGCTGCTCTAATACACTGCCCTTTAAATACATTAAGAACATGCTGAGGATGGTCACTGGAAAACTCCAAATAATCATTTGAAAATGTATCCTTCCTGTATATTTGTGATAAAAAAACATTATCAGAATGACTGATATATGTGTCTAGGTATGCTATACCACTATTATTTACTTTATAAGTGAATTTAAGAAATTCACTAGAACTATTAATGTAGTTAATAAATGGCTCAATCTTGTCAGTGGGTCCATTCCATAACAAAAACATATCGTCCAGATATCTGGTATAGTATGTAACATGCTGGAAGAATTCACAACCAAAAAGGTATTCCGTTTCCCATTCCAACATGACCAGGTTGGCAAATATGGGAGCATAAGATGCTCCCATTGCTACCCCCCTGGTTTGTCTAAAGTATTCACCTTCAAAGTAAATAAAATTAAAATCTAGTACCATTCCCATCATGTCTGTGATGAGGCATATACGGTCCCATTCCATGTCAGAGTATTTTCTCAAACTGTTGCTAAAATAAAATAATCCAATATCTTTAAGAATGCTAGAAAACAAATCAATGACATCTATGGTAATAAAAATTAAGTCACTATTCCAAATGTCGGAAGTGAGGTGGGCTAAAAACATCCATGAATCCTTGATAAGGTGTGGGATTGGCTTGACCCATCTTGTCAATGGCCACCCCCAAAGGGTAAATTTTAGACTTACTACCAGAGACTATAGGTCTTACAGGGGAGTGTACTATATCCTTATGGACTTTAGGAATGCCTATAATAGTTGCCAAAGTAGGATACTCCACTTTTAAATAATTGTATATGTCACTGGTAATTCTATTGTCAATTAAGTAATCCTCCAAAGCTAGATCAATTCTTTTATATCCTATATTAATTTCATTAAGAGAAATAGTTTCATAATTACCAGAATCATATAAAATGACCCTAATCTCATTATTGGTCATTAATTCTTTCAAAAATTTGGATTCACTTAATGTTAAATTATAATTGTTGTTTTTTTGTTTAATCGAATTTGTTGATTTTGTTGAATTTATAAATATCCTGGCATACCATTTTTTCAAAACTTGCAACTCTTGGATTAACAGGTGGAATAAAAGTACTTTTCTTCTTCATTTCGTTTGGTATGAAGTAACAGTTATTCTGATCATTAGTTTTAAAGAATAAAGCTCGATTTAACCTCCTGCAGTATAATTTCATTTCAGTAATAGTATCTACTAAATTGAATTTCACTGTAGGAATAAACTTCTTTCCCTTGGAAAATAACATAAAAAATTCATTAGTGATTTCCACATTGGTGTAATTAAATACATTAAAATCATTAAAGGTATGCACTATATTATCAACCTCAATGTTACTGTCATACAATATGTTTTGTGATTTTCCATCAGAAAGGTCAACAGGAATGTCAGTAGCCACACTATTGAAGTCCCTATAACAACTGGACTTTCTAACCTCATGAGTAGGTGTTGTCACTGTATCTATCTCCATTCCTGTTATCTCTCTCTTTTGTTCCACTGTGTACACTGTTGTTTTGGGGCTGGATAATATCTGCCCCCTTGAAAATTAGTATCCTTCTCAAAATGTCTGGCATCTACCCTACAAGTCTTTTCTCTATCAAATACATTATTCTCATTAGGCCAAATATAGGCCCTATCATTCTCATAATGTTCAACATCCTGTTGTATTTTCCTACTTTTCCTTTGATATATCCCTTTGGCTTTCTGTTCAGCCGATTTGAATGGTTTATCATACAGATCTTGCCACTGGGGAAATAACAAATCGGTAACTATTTCCTGATTAACTTTTTCCACTTCTCGCACTAAATAGGATAATTTCTCATCATTTTTCTTAATGAGGGTATTCATATAACTAAATCCAAAATGGTCAAACAATTTATTGAATTCAGATTTGGTAGTGTTATTTAAATAGAGTCCCATACGTATTTTAAAAAACCTAAGACCCTTGGGTACAACTTGCATAGAAATACATTTAGCAAGATACGCATTGTCAATTTTTATACTTTTAACTGTCAGCAGGTTCTTTCCTAAGGAAAAAATCATATCTTTTATAGTCCCCTTAGAATAGCTGTGATGTCTGCCGTCAGTATTACTTGTCATATATCCTCCATTGTTTGTAAACTCATACTCGTCACTAAGAAAGCGATCGAGACCATCTTTGTCGGATGAACATTTTGTTCTATCAGAACAATTGGTTTTAATACAGTTATTGGTGTTACAGTTGCGATGGTTAGGACTGGAAAATGAAGAGATAGTAACAGTACCTTTGTGACCGTCCAAGTTGGTCCTGGTCATAAAAGAACAAGTCTTAGTAGGTAATTGACGCTTAGGACATGCCCCCATATGTTCCGCCTCTTCACAAACATGAAAAAGACTAAAATCAAAAGTAAAATCATTGTCCGATATAGTACTGACATTATTATCCCTGTTCCGTACAGGTGGCAGTTCATGCAGAGAAACAGCATCATTCTGGTTATTCCAATTTTTAAAGAAGTTTTGGTGTTATTTATATTTAACATTTATATATTTATTTATATTTATATACATTTTTATGATTATGTATTTATATAGTATACTGTTGCAAATAGATTAATATTAATATTTGTATTTACATTATTTATTATTATTAGTAGCATGCAATGCAAGTGATCATGCAGGGAAATGCTTCTGAAATGTTCTTAGAATTGTTTTCAGAAATGTTTTTAGAAACTGTTTTCAAACACTTATTTACAGTAGGTTTGCAAAGAATATATTTAGGCATAATACTGTTTCTTTAAATCACAATTGGTGTATTATTTTTTGGCAAAAGTTTATTTATTTTCTACCAGATTTATATTGTTCTGATGAAGTCTGTATTATCAGATGTTATTTTGTACATATTTTTCAGTTAATAAAAGTATTTTTGTTCCTGTTTGCTTATTCATTTTTCAGACGTATTTTCTATTGTCCAAACTTTGTGCGCACAGGACTTTTAGCAAACAACTTTCTGCACACAATAATTTTAGTGCAGATTCAACAAAACCCATCTGTAAATAGCAGCAAGCTCTAGAATGCATAATTCAGCAATTATTTAAAGTGCCATTAGCTTAGTTGTATTATTCAAACTTTTGCCAAGTACTTTGAACTTTCTCTGGAGAACACTGCCTTCTTTGCAACATCAGACACAAAACATTTCAAATCAGCAGGATGACTTCATAAGTGTCATCAGATTCATATACACACATTTCTTTTACAGGACTAAACTTTTAAAACAAGGGACCCTTTCCACTGCTATCACTCAGTTTTTAAATTAATACATACCTACAAATATTTCAAGCATGTGCATTAATGTCCTTCTAGCCTGCCAATATACCAAAACAGCTGTTCCCATAATAAGTGTACAGGCTGTTCTAAAAAATATATATATATATCTAAACTAGTGCATCTTTAATGCAACTGGGTAGTCTTGCCTCTCAGAACCAATGAGTATACTTCTCATTCCTATAGAATCTTCTACATAGAATGCTCAATGATTCTGGGAATGCTTGGGGTTATTAAAACAGAGACAAAGCTGTCTCAAAATGCCCTATATAACCGAATAAGATCTCTTAAATATCTATGAGACACTGTACAAGTTCAGACATTTTAGTCTTTCATAACAACTTAAATGTTCACGTCTATGCATGACCTTGGTATATTTCCGCTGCACTCTTTCCCGTTTACCCATGCTTGTTTTCGTATAAGGTTTCCATATTGTTATTCCATACTCAAGTTTGGGTCTAAATTAAACAATGACTTCATAATTTCTGATTTCCTAGACTTTATAATTTTTATACAACTTAATTATCATCAACCAACTGTTTGACTCGTATGACTAGAAAAAAAAAGTTGGATTTACCCAATCCTTAATTGACTGTGTGTTGTATTAAATATTCACCTTTCAGTGTTTATCTCCCAAATCTCATATGCTTAGCTTTTGATGCATTTATCAGCATATTGTTCTCCTGTGCCCAAATTGCCCATCTGTAACATGTGTAATCAGTTCACCCAATTTCAGGTCATCTGCACAAAAACTGTAGAACATCTCAAATGAAAAAGATAGGGCTGACAGATAAGCTCTAAACAAGCAAGGGCCTAAAACTGAACCCTGTGAGACTCCCTGACTGTAAAAAAGAATTTCACTTGTGTAACTGCTGTAGGATACTTGCCATGTCCTATTTTAAGCCATGTAGTTATTCATCTTATCAAGACTAAATATATACCTAGTTGCTCTAATTTATTAATCATTGTTTTTATGTACATCCCTGTAAAATGCTGAAGTTACATCTATATAAATTACATCACAGCAGAATTTTTTCATTCATAGATAATGTATAGACCATCTTGTCACAGGTGGTAACAGTTCTATTTTCAACATATGCATGCTGATAACATATCAAGTCTCAGTCTTCCAATTCTGACAATAACTTAACCAATATTACCTTCTCCATTATTTTTCCACAACATGAAGGTAGACTTAAGGGTGCATATGACTCTGGGTTTGTCCTACTCCCCTTTCCCTTAAAGAAAGGTTTAATAAGCATGTCTCCACACTTGAGGAAATCTCCCCATATTTATATGGTCTAGTAAATAACAGATATAAGTTCTTGCTGAAATGTTTTCAGGTCATTATTACTAATTCCATCTCCCCCCAGTGCTTTGTTTGGATCCAGATTTTATAGTTCTTTTTCAATACAATCTATTCTGATTCCAATACCGGACATTGCCTGGATATCACTAGAACACTTATCACCCTCTTTGTGGGAACACTGTTTTGCATAAGATTTTGTAAATCTACATCTATAATTTGTTGTGTCTGAGAATAAATTCTAGAATCTACACAGTTTATCAATCTAGATGTCTTTACTCCATCCATAACTTATGTAATAAAATGTTTTCCTACTATGTTCAACATCTTTATATAAATTTTCTTCAAAGTTTTCTTCATCTTGTCTCATACTAGCCTTAATCTGTCATCTTATTATTTCAGTTTTCAAAGTTGTAGTTAGACTGTTTTTTCCATTTCTAATATTTTTTTTTCTTTCTCATCTTAATTAGGTACTTTGTTCTTATGAAATATATCCTTCAATGTTGTATGCCTAGATCCTGATGTTAAACATTTTTTTAATTTTTTGCACTCGCACAATTTCGCTTCCAAAACTTTCCACACTCGTGCAGTTTTTCCACTGAACACATCATCCCAATTAGTTTTACATAGTGATCATTTTGCTTCCATAAAGTATGCAATTAATTTTCTATGCATTGGTTTAGATTTCAGTTTGGCAGAATTATCTAGCAACAAATTAACCTTTATAATCCCATGATTACTGCACATTAACGGTGGTAAAACTTGACATTTTTTCACTGCAAAAGATCGTGGCAACTGGAAAAACTTTTAAGCTACTCCCTTAACCACAATGCACTAACCCCAAGTACATCAGATCTTGTTTGCCAACACCAGATAGAAATAGTTGCACAGAGATGAGACTATATCTGGAGGTATACACCAAGGAAGTGGCATATTTAAAAGCACTTGCTCTTCCAGGAGTATTTAGGGCACAGGGTGAATGGGAGACGAGTTGAAGAATGAAAATGGAAAACACACACGGAGCGTTATGGTGAGTACATACGTTCTTGATCTGATTATGTCAATTTTCATTCTGTCCTCAACTTATGGGAAAGAGTCCCCAGTGTTGCTTTTCTTATGTGACGGCGATGAGGCTTGGGTGTTCATTTAAGTAGTTTATTGCATACAAATACATCAGGATGGATGGCAGGAACATTAAACTTAAATGAGATATCTGACAGACCCCATACTTGCATGCTCACACACTGGCAAATCACTCAAAATGGCACTTGCTTGCAAGTGCTTAGTACTTACAGGCATGTGATGAGTCACTGGAAAGCTTCTAAGTTAACACACACACTGATCTACATCCTCCTCCTTTACTGAGCAGTCTCGTGTAAACAATAAACATTTGAATAGGCATACAATTATACAGACACTAATAAAAGAAAAACAGTAGTCATCTCCAGGTTGCTGTGTATCTAGAAGAAGGTTTCAAGATGCGACCTGATCCCAATAACATAAGTCAGGACTGGGTTTAGCAACAAGGACAGTCACAGAGGAATGTTCTGCTTGAGGAGTCTCTGGGATTTTCTCAGGAAGAAGGAATGCTGACGGAATGTTCTCTGGAACAGGAATACTGGACAAGTCACTCTGAGAACTAGAGTCCTTGTCACAGGCAAGATGCTGTCACACTGGTTTGGACACTTGCAACAGATGCTTCCAATTTTGTCTGAATTTCATTCCTTGTGATTCCACAATGTACGATCTCTGCTTCTGACACAAACTTCTCACAAATCCAATGTGATCAAAACCTTTTGACGTCTGCACCCTCATTATCTCCCCTTTCCTCAATGAACTGAACAGTTTGCAAGTTTTATCATAGTAAGACTTCTGGGACAAATGCTTTTTCAGCAGTTGGGCTTTTACGGCTTTGTTGTTTTTAGCATTTGGAACCAATAACTACTGATTGGTAATGTGGTTCTGGTTTGTCTCAACATAAGTCTCTGGGCAGGTGAGCCAAGATGTTTATCACGAGGAATGTTTCTGAGATTTAACAAGTTGAGAAAAAAATCAGTGTTGTCACATCTGGATTTCTCTAACAGCTGTTTTGCACTTTGAACTGCACATTCATCCAAGCTGTTCATATTACGAGTAGTCCTGAATACCCTCAAAGTCCCACTCTTCTGCAAATCTCTTAAAACTGCTGAAATGTAAACTGTGCACCATTATCAGAAATAACTGTGTGTGAACGACCATGGACAGAAAAATGTTGCTTCATATTTAGTAATGACAGTACTGGAAGTTAGGTTGGGAAGTAGGTTAATCTCGAACCAATTTGAATAACAGTCTACTAACAACAAGCAAGTAATGTTGATCATTCCACTCAAAGATATCTGTGGCTACTGTCGACAAAGGTAGTTCAGGAATCTGGCTTAACTGAAGTGGTTCTTTTTGTTGATGCGGCATTGAACTATTACATACTGAACAAGAAGAAAGTACTTTCTTGATATCTCTTGACTTAGGCCAAAATACTAGACCTCTCGCCCTTATTTTGGTAGAATCAGTTCCCAAGTGGCCACGGTGCAAGATCTTAATATACTCTTGTTGAAAGGGCTTTGGAACAATCACTTCAGGACCTTTCATGATGATGCTATTGGCTAACAAAATCTCATCTCTGTATGGAAAATAAGGTTGCACTTCTACTGGTAAACAAGACCGCTTTGAAGGCCATCCTTGACTGATAAAAGGGTTTAGCTTCTGGAGAACTAGATCTGAAGCTGTGTGAGTTCAGAGCTCATCAAGACATGTGGAAGAAAAATTTCTCAATTCCATGACCTCAAAATCAAGTTGCTCGTTGTTATGCTGTTCTGTCTTTTTTCTGGGTGATCTAGATGAAGTATCAGCAAGATAAAAAAAGCTTATTTTGTATAAACAAGATCGAAATTGTACTTTTGTAATTTGAGAATCATACGTTGCAATCTAGCTGGAGCTGTATGCATAGGCTCTCTCAAAAATAGTAACAAGAGGCTGGTGATCGGTTTCGATCTAAATAGGTCAACAATAAATATAATCATGAAACTTTGAACATGCAAACACAATTGCCAAAAGCTCTCTCTCAATCTGGGCATACTGCATCTCCATCCGGATAACAGTTCTCGACACACAGGCTACTGGTCTACCCTCTTGAAGAATGACTGCACCTAGACCAAACTTAGAAGCATCACAGGAAAGAGTAACTGGTTTGTGAACATCACAGTAGCTGAGAGTTGGTGGGTTAGCAATTTTCTGTTTCAGGACATCAAATACTCTTTGGTGCTATTCTGACCATGACCAAATTACATCTTTGAGTGTCAGCTCTCCTAACACTGCTGAAAGTTGACTTAAATCAGGAATTAACTTGCCTAGATAAGTTGACCATGCGAAAACATTTTAAGGCTTGAATATTATCTGGAGCCTTCATCTCGAGAATTGCAGTTTGCTTTGAAGGATCTGGTTGTAAGCCCGAACTGGTGAACAAGTGACCAACACAAGTAACTTCTGGTAGCCTGAACTTCCACTTCTGAGGATTCAGCTAAAGATTCACTTCATGTGCTCTTTCCAGAACCTTCTTGAGGTTTCTGTCATGTTCAACTTCACCATCGCCTTCTACTAGAATATCATCTACTATAACAGCACAGGGATAGCCTGAAAAAATTGGTTCCATTGCATGCTGAAATACTTCACTGGCAGAATTTATTCTAAATGGCATTCTCGGAAATCTGTATCTTCCAAATGGTGTAATGAATGTGGTTAACGACGAAGATTTTGGTCAAGCAAAATTTACCAAAATGATCTCTCTACATCTAGGACAGAAATAAAAGTGGCGTTTGGCATGAGGGCAGCAACTAATTCAACTGTGCGCACTGGATGATGAGGCCTTTCTAATGCTTTGTTTAGAACTCTTGGATCAATACATATTCTGATATCATCTGATCTTTTCTTATGAGCTACCACTATGAATGATACCCATTCAGTAAATTCTTCTACTGGACAAATTACTCCTAGCTGCACCATTTTGTCTAGCTTGGCTTTGACCCTGTTCTGTATAGCTATTGCAACTTTCCATGCTGGTCTGATAACTGGGCTGACCTCTGGATCTAATTTCAAAAGAGCACACAACTGGTGATTTTGGCCTAGTTTGTCTGCAAAAATATCAGCACACTCAGAAAAAATTGGGTGAAATCTGAGCTTTTGTCATTCAGACTTACACAGTGAACTTCTTTATTAAGTAAAAGTAGTCCCATTTTCAAACAGTCTCTGAGACCTAACAATTAACTGTACGTCTCCTGACTACGAAAAGTTACAAGTCATAGCTGTCCCCAGCAGAATAACATGAAAGCACTACTGAGCCCTCAGTTTGAATCTCTTCACCACTATAAGCAACAAGATTCGCACACTTTGTCAAATCAAGTTGTTCTGCAGCTTTTACTCTAGCAAAAGTATCTGCTGACATAACACTGCACTTTGAGCCAATATCTACTTTGAGCTGTACAGGACTCCCATTAATCCAAACAGTAAAAGATCTCATTCTTTGCCAACAAATCTACTACATCAACTGTTTCACCAAGCACAGACATACCATCAACATAAAAAGTAGGATTGCAGCTTTCTAATTGATCAACTTGCCTATTGGAATGCCCTCTTTTATTAAAAGAATGTGCCTTATTTGATTTACAAAATCTTTTGAAAGGATTCCACTTACTGCAAGAATGACACTGCTGACCAAAAGCTAAGCACTTTTCTCTTTTGGGCTCATGATTTCCACCACAATTATGACAGCTGACTAGTTAGGTGGGGACACATGTTTTGACTTTGCTGACTCGCCCTTGTGCTTCACTGAGCATGCTCTGGAATTTGCTGGAAAGACTCAGGGTTTCCCAGGGACTGTTACAGGACCTGCAGTAGCTGCCATGTGCTTGGGCCTGTTTCTTTTAACCACATGCTACATACTATCAACATGAGCTTTGTCACTGTGCCTTCTACAGCTATTCTCATTTGTAAGCATACTTGTGGGCTTTTCTGTAAGCTTGTATATCTGACAAATCTCAATGGCCTTATTCTAAAGTTAAATCACTGTCTCAAAGCAAAACCTCACTGTGTCATTATTAATACCACACACAAGCCTGTCCTTTATCAACTCATCTCTCAAATCACCAAAACTGCACATTTCAGTCTTGTTTCTCAAGTCAGTTATATATGCTACAAAAGTTTCACCAGGCTTTTGATCCCTTGTGTAAAATAAGTGCCTTTCCATTGTAATATTCGTTTGGCGGTTACACATTTCTCTAAATTTACATTTTAAGCAATCAGGGTCTTCCCTTGTTTCAGCCGGTACTACTATATGGCAGTCTTCCCCCGTCCCTGCAAAGAGAGCAGGTGCATACACAAATGAACGCTCTCTTTAAAAGGGCATCTGAACCAGCTAAATTAAGAAGAAAAAAATGCCTTTGTATGTGCGTCTGTCAGAAAAAGTAGCCTGTATGAAAATTTTGTATTCCTGCTCAAACACTCTTCAATTTTCTGCAATACTGTTATCAAACACAAGTGGAGTGGGTCTGCGAAATCATCCCCACAGATTATAGTAAAACACAATGCAAAAAGGCCCTTGTTTATGTACGAACACACACACACACACACACACACACCAGGTACTTGTAATAATAATCAAATGCACAATAAACCTCTTTGAAATACTGTACTCTGCGAAATATGTTTTAAAATAATTGTACTTTGTGAAATGTTCTTTGAAACAACTTTACTTTGTGAAATAACTGCATTGTAATACTGCACACACTTGCAAACACTTTGCACACTTCAGATATCTTGAATAGAAGTAGCACATAGCAAAAAAAATATGGTAGTTTTCCCTTTTTTGTACATTTTATGCAATTCAGATATTGTTTCAAACATTTTCGTAACTTTAAATATTTTTATCAATATGTTGCAGTTTCAGACATTTTTAATAATACATTTGTTCCGAGCATTCTGATTGCTTCGTTTTATAGTTACAGCAAAATAAATCATTTAAGCAAGTTTTAGTACCCCAAATTTATTTCTGACCTGTTTTGCGAGTCATTTCAGCAGTAGGGATGGTCCACCTCTGTATATTCCTCCAACTTTAACCGGTCACCATATGGCTCTAACTCTAGATACCATTCTGACACCATGTCGCTCTTCTTATGTGCATTAAGGCAACGTTGAGGTTTGGGTGTTCATTTAAGTAGTTTATTGTATACAAATACATCAGGATTGATGGCAGGAACATTAAAGTTTATCTGACTACATACTTGCATGCTCGCTCTCTGGCTGCTCACTCAAAATGGCACTCTTGCCTGCATGTGCTGACTCAATGGAAAGCTTCTTAAAGATACATCACACACACTGATTTACACCCAGCTACCTAAATCCCAGGCTAGACTAAAGGAAGGATATTCCTGAGCACCACCGAACCAAATAATGCTCTACCCCTGGAGACAATATTCAATTTGTAATGGGTAATGAAGGTACTCCATGTGTGTCCTGAAAAGGGCCCTGGGACTTCTTGAACCACATTCTCCCATTACCTCATTGATTCCTGGAGAAGGATCTTTGAGGCATGGAAAAACATACGCCCATGGCAGACAGGGTCTTTCCGTCCTTTTCACACTCAGATAATGCATCTTCAAACTTCGGAGCCAAACAAAAGATGTACCGTGAAATGGAGCATTGATGAATACAGACTTGAAGGCTCCACAAAATCACATAAGCACATCCAGCCATGCTTCTTTATGGAACCGCCAGGACCCGTTGCCCTTGAGGTTCCTTTGTCCAAATGCGAAATAAGCCTCATAGAAGAATTGGAAATTGATTAATGGGCAGCCAACTGAGAAGTCGCCTGTACCTCATCAGAAACGGATCTTGAAAGGGTACCAGGAGTTCCTTAATCAGGTCTCTCTGTAACCTGGTGAAATGTGTCAAACAGTTCAGAGACCTTAATGCGAAGGTCACTGAAGCAAAGACACGCTTCCCAAACCTGTTCATCACCACAGACTTCTTGTTTGGGGGATGGACAGTGTAATTCTCTTTGGAGAATTCTTTTTTAGTGGCAGCTGCATGACCATGGCATCAAGAGGTACCCCTTTTGCACAAAACTGTTAGCCTTCCGGTGTGTCAATTTTGCCAGGTCTACTGGGGACTGGTTCAGTGGTATCCAGGGCCTTCCATGCCCACCGAGAGATCAACTCTATGAGCTCATCAATGGATGGAGTCACCCAGGAGGTCGATGGGCCAGTACTGAATGCCTCCAGGAATACAGACTCCTCAGACGAAGGGCTGCTGGACTTTTAGCCACCTCACTACTTCAGGATTTCCAGGATGTCTCTGAACTGGACATCTTCAGGAGGTGACCATGGGGACCATTCACCTTCATCAAAAAGTCTGCATCTTTTGTGACAGAGTCCTCTGGGGAGTCTAAGTTACCTTTTTAAGAGTTAGCCTGGTGAGTGGCATCAGCATAGTCAGTTATTCTGAAAATGTTTTTTAAACTGAGTAGTGGAGGGGATAGAGGTTGTATGGCTTGGTAGGGTGTTCCGTTTTTGGCAATGGTGCTGGCAAAAAGGGATTTGCCAGCATCATTTCTATGCTTGAGGACTTTGAGGTTTTGGTTGCTGGATCTAAGAGTTCTAGTAGGGATGTGTGGTTGTACAAGTTCCTGTAGTGCAGCAGTTAGGATGGGAAAGTAGTAGAGTTTGTCAGCAGTAGATAGTTCGTTGAGTAGTAGCATATGAGGTAGCTCCAACCAGTTGACTTGCTTAAGTGACAAACAGTGATGGGACCTAAAAGGGGATTCAGTAGCAAATTTAGCGATTTTATTGCAACAAGATTCCATTTTATTTAGGTTGGTTTGCTGGCGATTAGTTAAGATAGGAGAGGCATATAAGAGGAAGGATAGGAGATGGGTCCTTGCAATAGTTGCTTTGGTGTTATCAGTCAAAGTTTTTATTCCTATAAAGGAGTCCAAGTTTTTTGTTAACCTTCTTGATGGTTTGAGCAATATGGATGTCGAATTTAAGATTGTTGTCAATTTCAACACCCAACAGTTTTGTGTGTGTGGTAGGGCTGATTTGAGTGTTGTCTTTGGATTTGATGGAGAAGCTATCACTTAGGGGTGGTGATTTTCCTGGGCCAAATATAAAAAGTTTTTTTTTTGGGATTGAGAAGAAGTTTGATATTGGTGAAACATGTTTCTGCGAGGGTGAAGTAGTTCTGGGTTAAGGATCGAAGTTCATGTAGTGTGGAGGTGGGACAAATAAAGGTGGTGTCATCTGCACATTGTATTACTGACACAGAGGATGAGGATAAAGTGATGTGGTTACTATACAAGGAGAACAGTAAGGGACCGAGAAGAGACCCTTGAGGGACTCCTATGGTAACTGGCAATAGGGGGGATAGTTGGTCTTTCCAGAGAACAGTTTGTTGACGGCCAGACAGGCAGCTGTTAAACCAAGCAATAGAGGGGGGGCTTATGTTTATGCTAGATAGAGAATTGAGAAGAATGCTGTGGTTAACCATATCAAAGGCTTTTGGATAAGTCTAAGAATATGGAGGATACAAACAGACCATTGTTTCTGTGGTGGTTAACTATATCTGTGAATGATAGGAGGGCTGTGGTGGTGCTGTGAGATGGTCTAATTGCATGTTGTGAAGCAGAGAGAAGGTTATCTTTGAGGTGTTGCATTAGTTGAGTGTGAACCACTCTTAGATTTTGTTATAAATATATAGTTGTTTTAACTTTTTTCTTTTTAGGGTAGCTGTCAGATCCAATAAATATCTCATCTTAGAAGAAGCCACTTCTCCAAAGATTTAGTAGATGCCAAAGAACTCTGAGAAGATACTGACAACTTCTTAGTTTTCTCAGGGGAAACTCCAGATAGTGGCTTACTAAAAGGAGGAGGAAGTAATCCCTTCAGAATGAGTTTATTCTCACGTTCAACCACAGCTCTTGGGTTGAAGGCAGGACAGATAGAGCAGTCCTCTTGAAGGTGGAGTAGTCCTAAACAATATACACAAAGTGTGTGGGCAGCTGAAAAAGGAATTTTGTGTCCATACTTTGCACATTTTTTAAACCCAGCCTGGCCTTTAACTTTGCCAGACATAGTAAATACAAATTGAAAGATACACCTGCTATCAGGGAAAAGTACAGTTTTGTACCTACCATAAATGTAGATGTCCGAACAGGACAGCATCTGGAGTCCTAACAAATGGGTTGTCCTGTCGTCAGGCAGCCCTTCGGTCGGCCGGATTCCAAAGTCTGGGTCTGGCCTCGGCTGGTGTCGCACTTCACCCGACGTCATCTCTGCTGGTCTTCGGGTATAAAGGCATCAGCCGACGCCATTTTCCTCAGTGTTTCTTGCCCCAGATGCCAGTAGCCCTCTTGGATAGCTAAATTTTTGGGTAAATGCCAATGTTTCCCAAAAAGTAGAAGGCAAACACAAAAATATGCATGTATGTACATATATACAAACAAATACACCATAAGAGATCCCCAGCTAGCTATTAGGTGGGCAATACCCTAGGAGTACCACAGAGGGAAGGAGGGTGGGTAATCCTGACTGCAGATGCTATCCTGTTCGGACATCTACATTTATGGTAGGTACAAAACTGTACTATGTCCTTCAAGGATGCATCTGCAGTCCTAACAAATGGGTAGAATACCATAGCCAAACTAGGGGAGGAGGAATAAGAATTATGGTGTAGTTAGGATCCCTTGCAACACAGCAGTGGCAAACCCTGCTCGGGATCTAGAGTATAGAGGTAAGTTATAATGCTTGGCAAATGTATGCACGGAGGTCCAAGTAGCAGCCTCAATAATGTCCTTGGCAGCCACGCCTCGTAAGAAGGCTGTGGTAGTGGCTGTAGCCCTTGTAGAATGAGGCCTTATGTTCTGTGGAATTTGCTTTCCATGATAGGAGTAACAGAATCTTATGCAATTTCCTATCCATTTGGAGATTGTCTGTTTGGAAATTGCTTTTCCTTCCCTTCCTGTTGCATAGGCTACTAGGAGCTGGTCAGTTTTTCTATTGCCCTTGGTTCTGTCCAGGTAGTAGCGCAACTGTCTATGTACATCCAAGGTATGCAGCAGTCTTTCCCCTTTGTTTTGTGGATTGGGAAAGAAGGTAGGTAGGTGGATTGCCTGGTTTAGAGACACTCTGGATACCACCTTAGGCATAAATGTAGGATTAGTTCTCATGGACACTCTATCTTGATGGAAGATTAGTAAGGGTTGTACTGCCATTAAAGCCTGTAGTTCCGAAACCCTTCTTGCTGAAGTAATTGCCAGTAGGAAAGCAGTTTTCCAGGATGGGTGTTGAAGATCTGCTGTTGCTGCTGGTTCAAATGGAGGGAGTGTCAATTTTTCTAGCACAAAATTCAAGTCCCATGCTGGTAATGGTGGTTTCCTAGGAGGTTTTACATTCTTAATTCCTCTGAGGAACTGCCTGAGTAGAGGATGCGAGAAGACAGGGGGATCGAGGCTGTATTCTGCAAAAATAGCTGATGCATGTATCTTGATTGAGGAATAGGACAGGCCAGAATGTAGGAGCTCTGCCAAATACTCCAGGATGTTGGCAATATCTACCTTTGACACATCTTTCCCTCTTTCCGTACTCCAAATGACAAACCTTTTCCATTTTCCTGCATAGTTCCTTCTAGTAGAAGGTCTGCGGGCCTCAAGGATAATGTCTTTAACCCTTTGGGATAAATCTGGGTTAGATGCTCTTATGTAATGTTCCAGGCAGTGAGTTGCAGAGTTTTCAGGTTTGGATGCAAGATGTTGTAGTTGCTCTGAGTCAACATCAAAGGAATCAGGGGTAGAGTCCACGTTCCCCCCCGAGACATGCTCCTCAGTAATGGATACCAATGTTGTCTTGGCCAATTTGGAGCTATCAGAATTATCCTTGGCCGTTCCTCTTTGATTTTCAGTAGTACCTTGTGCATCAAAGGAAGGGGTGGAAATGCATATGCTGTCAGGCCTTTCCAATTGAAGGATAGAGAGTCCACCTTCCAAGCAAGAGGGTGGTATGTCCTTGTGCAGAATTTCTTGAGCTGGTGATTGAGTGGGGATGCAAATAGGTCTATTTGTGGCATTCCCCATTTCTTTGTGATGGCCTTGAAGATGTCCGGGTGTAGCATCCATTCGTGAGCATCCGAGGTAGTTCTGCTTAACATGTCTGCTAGGATGTTTTCTTTTCCGGTACAAATATTGCCTGTAATTGAATGTTGTAGCTCAGAGCCATATTCCACAGGTCCAGAGTCATTCGGCATAGGGGGTATGAATGAGTGCCTCCCTGTTTGTTGATGTACCACATGACTGTGGTGTTGTCTGTCCTTATCATCAATTGGCCCTCTGAGGAATGGTCTGAAATTCTGGATTGCTAGTTTTACTGCCAGCATTTCTTTTTGATTTATGTGCAGGTGTAGTTGATCTGGAGTCCATAAGCCTTGAATGCACTTGTCCAGCATGTGTGCCCCCAACCGAGGTCTGAGGTGTCCGTTGTGATGGTTTGGCTTGCTTGAATGTTGTGGAAGGACAAGCCTGGGTTTGCCTGGCATGTCTGAGCCCACCATAGGAACTCTTGTTTCAGGCATGGAATTAGTGGTATTTCAGTTTCTAAGCTGTGCTTGTGTTGAGACCATAAATTCTTTAGGTACCACTGTAGCTTTCTCATATGCAGTCTGGCATGGGGGACCAAAATTATGCAGGATGCCATGAAACCCAAGGCCTGCAGTACTTTCCTTGCTGTTAGTTTGTTCTGCTTTGCTAGTGCCAAGAAGTACAGAGGAAGTTGTTCTTGTTTTTCTGCAGTTAGGAATGCCATCTGTTTTACTGTGTCCAATTCTGCACCCAAGAATGTTATTGTCTGGGATGGTATCAGTTTTGACTTTTTTAAAATGACTGTGTATCCCAGGGCTTGTAGTAAGCAAATGACTCTTTGTAAGTCTTGTGTCAGCTTGCTTTTGTTGTCCGCTTGTATCAGGCAGTCGTCCAGGTATGGATAAATTTGGATTCCTGAAGCCTGCAATGAGCGATTACTGATGCCAGGCATTTCGTGAACACTCTGGGCGCAGTAGATAAGCCAAAGGGCAATGCTGAGAATTGATAATGCTCTGATCCTGCAAGAAATCTGAGGTATCTTCTGCAAATTGGTCGTATGGGGACGTGCAGGTATGCCTCCTTGAGATCTAGAGTTACCAGCCAATACTCCTTGCCCAGCATGGGAAGAAGTTGGTGTAGGGTCAGCATTTTGAATTTTGGAACGATGATGAATGTGTTTAAAGCGGACAGGTCGAGAAAAGGTCTCCAACTGTTCTCTTTTCTTGGTACTAGGAAGAGTCTGGAGTAAAATCCCTTGCCCTGTTCTGAAGGTGGTACCCTTTCCACAGCTCTCATCTTTGTTAATTGAGCTATTTGTTTTAGGGCTTCTGACTTTTGATTTGGTGGCAGGTTTGGCATTCCTCTTTTTGCTGGTAAGGTGTGGAAATGAAACCTGTAGCCTTGGTCTATAGTTTGCAAAATCCAGTTGTCTCTTGTGATATAGTGCCAGTTTTTTGAAAATAAGGCTAACTTTCCGCCTAAGGGTGCTACTATTTGTTCCCTGGTAGGCGGTGTTAGAGCCAAGTCACTGTGATTGTCCTGTTGCAGTGGTAGTGGTTGTATTTGTGCCTCGTTGGTTATTGCCTTGCCACTGGCGTCCCCTGTAGGCACCTCCTCTGGATTGATTTCTGCCTCTGGAACGTCTATTCCTGCCTCTCTGATTTTTAGAGGAGTCTGGAAAGGACCAATTTTTGGAAGGCCAGTTCCTGCTGAACCTTGGGGGCTGTACCTGTAAGAAATCTTTAACTGTTTGTACAGATTTTGCCTTCTCTTCCATTTTCTTCATTACTTGTTGGGCAGGAGAACCAAATAGACTGACCTTGTCCATAGGAGCATCTAATAGCTTTGCTTTGACATGATCCGGCAAGACCAGCTCTTTCAACCATGCATGCCTTCTTATAACTGTGCCAGTCATGGCTGATCTAAATGAAGCCTCCAGTGCATCATAGCCACATTTTAAAGAATGGTTACTAACCTGCTGAATGTTATTCACCATTTCTAGAACATATTTCTTATCTAAGGAATCATCAGAGGACAGTTTCTTAGTTAACTGATCAAGCATAAACTCTTGGTATTGGATCATATGAAACTGACAGTTCAAAGCTCTAGCTGAGAGAGTAGCGGAGGTGTATACTTTTTTACCCCATCTCTAAGGACCTGGATTCCCTATCAGAAGGGAGAGGGTTTTAGCTGAGGTCGGCTACTGCCTTAGGCCCCTGGGAGATAGTCTCCGGATCTGCAAAAGGAGCCTTGTATAAGTGGTGATGAGTGTCCGGTACCCTGTAGAACCTGTCGGGCTTAGCAGGGGCTGGAAGTAAAGTATCAGGAGCAGTGCAAACATCATTAAATGCATCATCCACAACAGGAAGAACTGGAGGTATAGCTAAGGGCCTATGTTATGTAAGTGTAAAAAGGTCCTAAGCCTTTTTCTTGAATCTGAGAAATCTTGTCCCTGCCATTGGAATTGCTCTCATGGCATGTAAGGTTTCCCCAAAGGAAAATTCCTCTGGTGGAGAGGCAGAAGGAATAGATTCTTCAGCATCAGAATCTTCATAAGTAGAAAGAGGAGCCTCTGGATGGTCTGTAATGTCTGAGTCATCAGAAGAGTCATCTGAGGAGCCTGGCTCAGGGGGCTCTGCTCTAGGTCTCTTTTCCGGAGGTTGTGAGGCCCTGTCTGGGTGAGATTGGGATCCCCTTATTAAAGAGATGAGATCCTCTGCCAGAGTAAGCATTTGTGAACTGGAGCTGGGCCTGTGAGAGGGGGGCTTAACAGGCACTGATTTAGCAGTTTTGGCTGCTTTAGCCCTGGCAAAGGCCTTTATAGACATGGCTGCAGGAGGCCTAGCAGCACCACGTGCTGGGGTAGAGACATCCAAAGGGATGGTGTCCGATAACTCTAGAGAAACCACCTTAGTAGGCAAAATTTCAGAGGCCGATTCAGCTAGGTTAGAAGGGGCCTCGGTAGTAGTCATGGATTCGGCTGTAGATTGAACGGTTTGCTCGGTTTCGGCCGAAACAGAGACACTCGCGGTTTGCTTTACCGTGGTTTCGGTCTAAACCGCAGACCGCAAGTGTCGGTCCTTTTCTTTGCGTTTCTTAACAATTTGGGTAGTCGGAGGATCCGACGGCATAATGTACGCAAAGTCTGAGCCGAAAAACTGTTCAGCAAACTCCGACCGACGCCTAAGCGTTCGTCGGTTGAAGGAAGCACAGGCTAAACAAGCTGCTACGTCGTGGTCTGGGCCTAAGCAAGGTAAGCAGTAAGAGTGGAAATCTTTATGAGGTATTTGTTTCCCACAAGTTAAACAGTTATTTACTTTTTCTGACATCGGCTGAGGCAAGAAAGAGTCCCCAACGGGGTACTTAGCTTTTAGAAGTCTTCGAAGTTGTATTCGGTAGTATTAATCTCTGGATCTGACCGACCGGCACTTGCGAACAGCTTCTGCTTCGGGCGCCACGCAGCAAGAAAGACTGAGGAAAATGGCGTCGGCTGATGCCTTTATACCCGAAGACTAGCAGAGATGACGTCGGGTGAAGTGGGACACCAGCCGAGGCCAGACCCAGACTTTGGAATCCGGCCAACCGAAGGGCTGCCTGACGACAGGACAACCCATTTGTTAGAACTGCAGATGCATCCCTGAAGGACATCACGGACAAATAGCAATTAACAGCACTCTACAAGAACCAAAACAAAAAAATAACTTTTTTTTTAGCATGAGAGAGAGAAGAAAGGAGATGCCAATAATAGTATTTAAAGAACTACAGCAATTGTAGTCAGAATAGGAAAATATACTAACAGTATATTACAGAGTACAAAAAAGGACCACAAAGTAAATGGAGATGAACGAACAAGAGTTTTAACTAGTTCTAAAAGTATTTAGAGATTTCAGTAGAAAAAAAAACAAGCATTCTATATGAAAAAAATACTTAGCTGCTCGGGAATAGCAGCCACGTCTTTTGCTTTCAAATGGCAAAGGAGATCTCAGGTACTTGGGGTTGGTGCATTGTGAGTAAGGGAGTAGCTTGAGAGTTTTTCTGGTTGCCACAAGCTTTTGCAATGGCCAAGTCGAATCTGAGGGATGAGACCCGAACCCATACGTTGAGGACAGAATGAAAACTGACATCAGATCATACGTTGTCAATTTCTTTACCAATGTTGTTGAATCATTATCCAGTCTGTTTCTGGTAAATGTACGTCCCCAGCCACTATTATTCTTCACCCTGGTGTTTCATGCAAGAAATCTAGGAATTCTTCTAGGTCATCAGCACTTGACTTTGGTGATCTATACACTCCCAACAATTGTTACATGTTCCAGGGTTGTCTTTGTTGTTACAGTTACACAATCTATAGTATTGGTGTCATTACTGAACACATAATAATCACAGGTCTCATAACTACCTTTAATCCCTATTCATAACACCTTCATCTGATATTTTGTTAGAACAGCTATTACACTAAAAATATTTATATCCTGACAGAACTGTTTTCCAGTTATTGTTCTTTAACCAAGTTTCACAAACAATAACAATATCATTGTCAATATCGCGGGAACATAGCAAATTTTCCCATAAAACATATTAATGCTCCTAGCATTAACAACCATCAGGGATTCATCAAATATTGTTATCTCTGTGAACGGTTACATTTTAGACCTGGCAAAAATCCTGTCTTGTGTTTGTCAAATACTGGAAAATATCTGCTGCAAAAATTCTCTTCCCTGAACCTGACAAATGTACACCATCCTGTCTGCACACATCTGCCAAAAATTAGGCTCAGATACTGTGCACAAAAATGGGACAATTTGTCATGTAGGCATTTACTCAAAAAATCTTTTAATTCGTGGTGACCTGACTCTCCTTTCTATATGTAGTTTGTGAAAAATACATCCTAACACCAGTACGAGCTATACTATCCAAGAGGGCTTTAAGTTCCCTACTAACAGAGAGTCCTTGCAGATGAGATCATTTGTACAGACATAAATAAAAACAGATCCTCACATTAACTCATATCTGAGTGACACCTGCAGGTCCATCTTCAGTTAACTCCTACGGATGCATCTAGACATTAAATATTGCTTGTTCATATTTGCATCAATAATTCCAAAACCATGCTATGCACAAGATTTTAAAAGATTTCATCTTAAAGCTTACACAATAGCAAACTGAATTGCATTAGTATTTGACTTCTGTCTAGTTCAGGTAAATAGATATTAACTGTTACGATATTAATTTACATAGATATAATCATCACATTTTTCTAAATATCTCAACAACCAAGTAACACAGACAAAACTCCTTAGCCTCATATGAAAGCTCCCGGCAAGATAAATAAAATGCTGCTGACTGTGTGTGCGTAATTTGAGTGGTTGCTGAGATACTGTAAGCGGTTTAGAAAATATTACATATGTAATAATCACTGTGTTTACTGCGGCTTAAAAAATTCCGTTTAAGACCTAGAAACTAAAGAATACTGCCACTATAAAACTAGTTTGTGCTGAATGGTTTGCCATTTACACTTCTTTCATAACCCCTATGGTTCCAGAGATATGAACATTTGTTTGAAATGGGAGGACATAATTGGATTCTGTCAAAAGGCTTAGGCTCCACCCATTGGAAGTTACAGAGCAAACATTCTGAGCTTCAATGGAATGAATGAGTTAAGGCCTTCTAAGGCTTGTCTCACATCCTCTGTTTTTGCTCCTGGCAAGCCTAACACTATTCAATGTTCATTATCTACTCTGCAAATATAAGTATCAGTTCTTCTAATACTTTAATCTCCAATTACAAGAAAATCTTTTCTGATTAAATCTGAAGAATCTTCATTTTCTAATTCAGTAATAGCTGATCAGTTGTTAAAAAGGAATGATCTTCATCAGTGTCGGTCATTAACTACTTTCATTGCTTATTACATTTGCAAGCATAAAGTTCTCATCCAGCTGGCTTTGTACATTCACAGATTGAGCCATGCTGCCAACTTCTTTCTACTTTTTTTCTTATAGTAATATTCTTCAATCCTCCCATGTTCAACTTTTGATTTCTTCCTATTCACCTGCCTACTGCCTCTTTTTTCTACCTTCTTTTTTGGAAACATCATGCCATTTTCTGAAGACTGACTGTTTCCCGTTAGAAAAAATGTTACATAACACACAGAATACAAGAAATGATAAAACAGTGACCTTTCAGTATGTATTCTCTTTACCTTACAGACATTTATCAGTTTTGTTTTCTTCCTCATTTGTTGTGAACTTACTCGGTTCTTTCTTTTTTTTTTACTTCCTTCTAAACGCACCAAATCCTCGGATTACTAAAATCTTGTATCCAGAAATCCAGAGTTGTCAGGGGCATCATCTTCTTTCATAAGGGTTGACTGACCTTTACAGACAATAGACACATCCTTTCCTAAATGTGCTCTACTTTCTCTCTCTAACATTATTCATCTAACCAGTCATTAGAATATGTAACAGTTCTCCAAACCGTGCCAACTGCACAAGTGCAAGCGTCATCAGTAAGTCTAGATTTACTACTACTAAAGGTAAGCAAATCATCCAACTTTTGACATGAGATTCACAGATCACCATTGTTATCAGGTGTTACCTTTAAATATACAAAGCATTTGTTACATTATACAAAATATTTGTGCTTTATATGTTCATAGGTAGGTACTAGGCTATCGGCCCTAGAGCCCATACAAGCCTAGCCAAAAAAATGTACCCTGGCTTGTGCCACCCAAGAAAATTATTTTCCTGTGCCCCTGTCGAGCAGAGCCACAGAAGTGATCCCCGGGGTGAATTTCCCATTTCCCATACAATCATCAAGATTTTTCTTGAAGAGTGCTAATGAGGAGCTCTGTTTGACATAGATAGGTAGTCTGTTCCAGAGTATGGGAAGTCTCTGGGACAGGAATCTATCCCTCCAGCATGTTCTGTTTATTGTGGTGACAAGGTTTAGGTCCCTAGAGCGTGTAGCTCGGAGGGATTGGGATTTCTTTAAGTGGAACATGTCCAACAGCTCTGGGTTTGACATAGCTTTGTATGTTAGGCAGAGATCGCCCCTGAGTAGGCGATATGCGATGGAGTAAAGCTGTAGTGTTTTGAGACTGTCTGCATAGGGCATCTGTTTGAGGCCAGTAATCCTCTTTGTGAGGTATTTCTGTGGTCTTTCCAGTTGTTGTAGATGTCTTGTGAGGTATATACCAAAAGGGGCGTTGTACTCTATAATGGGTCTAATGAGTGATGAGTAGAGGGGAAACAATGACCTCTTTTTCTGGGTGAGAATCCTTTTGTGTTGAGATGAGCCACGTAGAAGGATTTCCTGACCACTGTGGCGATGTGATTATCAAAGGAGAGACTACTGTCCACTTGTGTCCCAAGGTCTATTATCACATTTTCGGCATTAAGTAGACTACCAGCTATGTGGTAGTTCATGCGTACAGAGTTTTTACCAAAGGGGATGACAATACACTTTTTGGCATTGAGCTTCAGGCCAAGGCTTTGACACCAGGTATCTGTCTCAGTGAGGCCCTTTTGTAGCTTGTCCACATCATTAGGAGTTTCGATTATGGCTCCTAGTTTGCAGTCATCTGCAAACTTTGTTAGCCAAAGACCTTCTGTGTTGGCCTGCACTTCAGAGAAGTAGATACCAAACAGGAGAGGACCCAGGACTGAACCTTGTGGTACTCCACTTGTCACTGGTCTGATGTCGGATTTGGAATTCGCTACTTTCACAGTGTGGGTTCTGCCCGTGAGCCAGTTGGCAACCCATCTTGTGACATAGGGATTTATACCCAGTTTAGTGAGCTTAGCTATAATTCCAGAGTGGGGGATGGTGTCGAAAGCCTTGGCGAGATCTAGATAAGCTGTGTGAACCATTTTACCCTCATCTATGGCTTTGGTGACTGCTTCAAAGAAGTCGATCAGGTTTAGGAGACATGCCTTTTACAAATCCAAACTGGGTAGGGTCCAGAGTTTGGAGATTACCAATGTCTTTGTTTAGGAGTTCCACGATGATACGTTCCATGGCCTTGCAGACCAGGCTCGTCAGGCTAATGGGGCGGTAGTTCCCAGGGTCCGTCGTGGCTCCCCCTTTGTGGAGTGGGATAACTGTCACGGTGCACCATTCAGTGGGTACAAAGCCTGAGGTGAGGCTATGATTGAACATGGTACTTAGGTAGGGTGCCTGTTCATTCTGTAGTTCGTGTAGAACGCAGCCTGGGATATTGTCAGGTCCCATGGATGCTGTGTTCTTGGCTTTGGAGAGTGTGTTTTTTACCTGTGCAGCCGTGATTATAGGAACTTTGCATTCTTCCGGTATAGAGATGGGCCCTCTAGGGGGTGAGAGGGGGATAAAGTTAGCACTGAACATATCTGCTAGGATGTTGGCAATATCAGTTGGTTCTGTATATTTAGTGCCATTGTGCTGTAACTCAGAGCAGATCTGAGTGTTCCCATTTAGATTCTTGACATAGCTATAGAATGCTTTGTGGTTGTCTTTAGAGTCAGTGGCAATTTTGTTTTCGTAACTAGCTTTGGAGGATTTTATGAGGGATCTCAGCTTCTTACTGAGGTTGACCAGGGAGTTCCTCCAATCATGGGATTTTACTCTTTTTTGCAACAGTTTCTTTCTTCTGTTGTAGAGTTTGTTTATGGCAGAGGACCACCAGATTGGCTTACTTTTTTGGAGGATAACATCTTGGTTCTATTAGGGATAGCATGATCCATGCACTCGTGTAAGTGCTTATAAAGTGCATTTGTGTAGGATTCGGCAGTCATACCTCTATTGTCCGTCTGCATGGGTGTCATGAAGTTTGCCACTTCTGTCTTAAGAAGTGTGAAGTTGGCTTTGGAGAAGTTTTTTTACGATGGTTTCCCTAATTGGGGGTGGACGTGGATGTCTAGACCGATTATCTTGTGGTCGGATCTGACCAATGAGGAATTGATCTCTGGTGTGAAACACCGGTTTCCCATGTTGGTAATGACCAGGTCTAGGATATTGCTGCCCCTGGTGGGGGTGTGAATAAGTTGATCCAAGGCGTTGGAATTTATGAATTCTAGAAAACGTTGAGCAAAAGAGATGGTACGAGTAGTTTTCCCAGTTAATGGTGGGGTAGTTGAAATCGCCCATTAGGGTGTTGGGTTGTACCCTAATACTTTCCAGTGTATCAAGAAATGAGGAGTGTGAATCCTGGGGCATGGTGGGGGGTCTGTAGCAAGCTACAATTTGGAATGCGGTCTTGCCCAGAGTTAGTTGCACTTGGACAATCTCGGATGCATTATGCTGTGCAACTAGCCTGGAGGTGTGGATATCCTTAATGAATATGGACACTCCTCCGCCTTTAGTGCTTCTTTCTGGGTTAGGTGTCCGAAAGGTGTGGTATGAATTGAAGCCTGGTAATGCAGGGGTGCTCTCTGGAGCTTTGAACAAGGTCTCTGTCACTGCACAGATGTCAATGTTCTCCATTTTAAGGAGTGCCTCGAGTGAGTGCATTTTGAGGTTTAGACTTCTAGCATTGAGTAGCATTACCCTCATATTTTGCTTGCTTGTACCTGTTACGGTGGTGAATGTGTCATTTGAACCTTGCCTAAAAAAGGCACTATAAGGGTGGCAAGAGCCTTAGCCAGTATCCGGAATCCTAAGGGCAACAGGTGCAGGCCATCTCTGGCAAAGCATCGTGGACTGTCGATCATGTTGTCCCAGGCACACAAAAACTGGATCCCCTTAGAATGACACCAGAAGCTTAGCCAATTGTTGAAGTCGATCATTTTGCCCTTGTACTGTGGTATCATTCTGGGTGATGGCAGGATGCTACTCAGGGTTAGGGTCATACCTGCCTGGGATACAAGATCGGAGAGCTCCTCCATGTCTCTTTTAATGTAGTCCAGGGAGGTACGTCTCAGGTCATTCAGACCAACATGGACAATGACAGTGTTATATTTGCACTTATTGTGCAGTGACCTGAGTGCATGCATTATGTGGCGGATCCTGGCACCTGACAGTAACTTTCTCCTTGTTTAGTCTAGTGAGTGGAACATCAGTGTGCCTGACTATAGAGTCACCTATGACTAGAGTGTTGGGTACATTGTTATGCCTTATGGGCTGTGGTTGAGTGGCACACAGTTTGTGGGCTATGTGTCATTTGGGTTGTGTTGTGGGGGGGGGTGGAGTTTTTTTGCGTTTATGCTTTGGATGTCCCTGATGCTTGGGCAGGTTTTTATTGAGAGCCTTCGTGAATGTAGGTGTGTGTTTTGGTGGTGTAGGTTTTGAGGGACTATGTGATGAGTGTGGTGTGTTGCAAGTGTTTACCTTCTCCTCTTGACTGTCTAGTCCAGTCATGGGTGAAGAGAGCTTTGCTTCCAGTTTGGCTATATAAGTGCATCTCTCACAGGTTGTAGTGTTGGGTGGTAGGAGGAGAGGGTTGTCTGTGTACATGAGGCAATTGTTGCATTGCCCCAAAGCAAATCATTAATGGCATACTCATTTAAGGAATCCAAAAATTATGAAAGAATAATCAAAATCAGTTACCACAGAATTCAAAGATAACTTACATCAACTGCTATGAGAAAAATCACACAACACTATATAACTAAATAGTAAAATAAGTGAAGTAAAGTTGTTGCTCTGACCATAAAAGTTCTGAAAGTCAACAAAAGATGGAATTTCTTTAGGTCACCAGTAGCTTTTGCACAGTTGTACAATAGTAAAGATCAATGAATCACAAACCAAGACAGAGCAGTTTAGAATAGTTTTGGACTGTCTTCTCTGCAGTCTGTATGACTTTATAGCTGACTAGGTCCCTTAGGGTGCCTAGAGTTTGCGTATCTAAAAACCTATCCCTTTCTAACAAGCAGTGAAAATAAAAACAGTTATGTACTCACCATAACGTTACATCTGTGTTGTCCATTTTCATTCTTCCCCAACTGATGTGTTCGGATCAGAAACTCTGGATCCTAGAACTCTCAAGCTCCTCCCTTTACCTATAATGCTTCACCAACCTAACATACCTCAGATCAAGTCTGCTGCCCCTAGATAAAACAGGAAGTGGCAGAATATGAAAAGGGAAGCTAGAGCTCAAACAAGAAACAGAGGTTCCTATAATGCTCTACAATCTCTCAAAATGAAAATAAAGGAGGGGGTGGGGGTAGGGTGGGGAGTTGAGGAAGAATGGAACTGGACAACACAGATGGAACATTTTGGTGAGTAGGTAACATTTGAATCTGATGTTGTCATGTTCATTCATCCCAGAACTGATGGGACAGAGTCCCCAGCTACCACAACCCCCAGGAGGATATTCCACAGCCCCACTGAGCCAAATGTTGCTTTGTCCCTGGAGTCCAGATCCAGTTTGTACTAAGCAATAAAGGTATGAGGATTAACCCATGCTGCAGCTGCACAATGATCTAGACCAGTGTTTCTCAAACTTTACTGATCGCAGCCCATTTGGACAAAGCACATAACTCAGTGCCCAACTAGCCCCTTCCCTAAATCACATGATTTAACTGTATGCACAGGCACTAAAATGACACAAATTATTTTGCCCAGCGGTCTGACCATGTATGCACAAGCACTTCCCTGATACATGAATGAAAACAAAATCTTCATTACTGTGTCTAGGTAAACATAAGCATCAAAATGAAACATTTCCCAAAGACTGACACAGTAAGGAATAATTCTCCCCAGTAACCCCTTCTTTAGTTTGTATTGTGTATTGACAAGCAAAAAAATGACAATAAATTATTTTGCCCAGCAGTCACTTCAGCATTCTGACCATGCATGCACAAGCAATTCATTTGTGTATCAGGAAGTATTTCCCCAAGCAACATCTCATTACTATGTCCAGGTATAAACAAGCACCAAAACAAAACCTTTCCCAAACAGACCCCTTCAGTAAAATGTCCAGGTACAGTATGTAGAAAAGTACAGTTTTGTACCTACCATAAATGTAGATGTTCGAGTGTTCAACCTGCTGCAGTCATCACACTTGGGTTATCCTGCCATTAGGCGGTCCCGCAGTCGGCCTGAGTTCCAAAGTCTTGGTCCGGTGTCGGTTGCTATCGCTTCTTCCCTGACGTCAGTGCGCCAGGGGTATGCAAGAGGCATCAGACGCCATTTTCTTCAGTTATTTTTGCCCCAGATGTCAGGTGCCCCCAATAGGTAGGCAATATATATATATATATATATATATATATATATATATATATATATATATATATATATATATATATATTATATATATATATATATATATATATATATATATATATATATATATATATATATATATATATATATAAATGTACATATAAAAATAAAACGATACCTTCAGGCACAAGCAAATACACCACAGAGGTTGTATAGGATAGAAAGGTATAGATAAGTCCAGCTAGTTCAGAGGGGATGGAGGGAGGGTAACCTGGACTGCAGCAGGGTGAACACTCTAACATCTACATTTATGGTTAGGTACAAAACTGTACTATGTTCATCGTGTTACCCTGCTGCAGTCATCACACTTGGGTTGAATCCCAAAGCTAAGGAAGGGTGGTGGAGTTAAACAGGTTTAGAAGAAGCTAGTAGGCCCTGCAAAACTGCAGTGGCAAAACCAGCTCTAGTCTTAGAATATAGAGGTAAGTGATAGTGTTTGGTGAAGGTGTGCACTGAACTCCCAAGTTGCAGCTTCCAGAATATCCTTGGTTGGCACCCCTCTGAGAAAGGCTGCTGATGTAGCTGTAGCTCTGGTGGAGTGGGACCCAATGTTAGCAGGTACCGGTTTCCCATGATGCGTGTAGCAGAAACTTATGCAATGTCCTATCCATTTTGAAATGGTCTGTTTTGAGATTGCTTTTCCTTGTGATCCTGCAGCATAGGCTACAAAGAGCTGGTCAGATTTTCTGAAAGCCTTAGTTTTATCCAAGTAGTAACGTAATTGCCTGTGAATGTCCAAAGAGTGCAGGAGTCTTTCTCCTTTGTTGTGGGGATTTGGAAAAAAGGTGGGCAAATGAATGGTTTGGTTTAGGGCCACAATGGATACAACCTTTGGCATAAAGGAAGGGTTAGTTCGTAGAGAGACTGTCTTGATGAAAAATGAGGAAAGGCTCCACTGCCATTAGTGCCTGTAGCTCTGAGACTCTTCTAGCTGAGGTTATTGCTAGTAGCAGGGCAGTTTTCCATGAAAGAAATTTTAAATCAGTTGAAAAAGCTGGATCAAAGGGCGGCAGTGTAAGCTTTTCCAGAACAAAGTTGAGATCCCAAGTCGGTGTTGGTGCTCTCCTGGGCGGTCTTATGTTCTTAGCCCCTCTGAGGTACTGTCTTAGGAGTGGATGTGAAAATAAAGGTGGATCCGTGTTGTAAAGAGCTGAAATTGCTGAGGTGTGAATCTTAATAGATGAAAAGGAAAGCCCTTTGTGCAACATCTCAGTTAAATATTGTAGAATCTGAGGAATGTTGGGATCAAGGGGATTTCAGCCTTTAGCCTGGTTCCAGGCGCAAAATCTTTTCCATTTGTCTGAATAGGCTTTCCTGGTGCTGGACCTCCTGGCCTCCAGAATGACATCCATAACTGCTTTGGATAGAGGTGTTGGCTGGTTGTTTAGGTAATTTGCCATGCAGCCAGGTTTAAAGTCTTGAGCTGGCTGTGTATAATCTGATTGTCTCGCTGGGTGAGCAGGTGAGGAATTTGTGGTAAAATCCATGGTGGGCCGTGGGCCATGTTCCTTAGAATTGGATACCAGTGCTGGTGTGGCCAGTCTGGTGCAATGAGTATCATTTGTGGCCTCTCTAATCTGACTTTCAGCAGTACCTTTGCTAGAAGAGGCAGTGGAGGAAAGGCATACACTGTTAATGTTTTCCAACTGAATGAAAGGGCGTCCACTTTCCAAGCTTGTGGGTGGAATGTCCTTGTGCAAAATTTTTGTAGTTGGTAGTTTTTCGGGTGGGCAAACAGATCTATGTCTGGGCACCCCCATTTTTGAGTTATCATTGCAAATACTTGTGGATCTAGTTTCCACTCGTGGGGATCCATGATGTTTCTGCTTAGGTCGTCTGCCAATGTGTTTTTCTTTCCTGGCAGGAATTGTGCTTGTAGTTGAACTTGGTAAGACAGTGCTGTGTTCCACAAGGTCATTGCTTGCCTGCATAGAGGGTAGGAATGTGTGCCCCCTTGCTTGTTTATGTACCACATTACTGTGGTACTGTCCGTCTTTATTATTAGTTGTCCTGGGTGTAAGAGGTCCTTGAAAGCTGTTAGGGCATTCTGTACTGCTAGCATTTCTTTTTGATTGATATGCAGATGCCTTTGATCTGTAGTCCATTTGCCCTGAATGCACTGTCCTGCCATGTGTGCTCCCCAGACATAGTCCGATGCATCTGTTGTCATAGCTTGCCTGGCTGTGGGGGTAAGGTGAAAGGCTGACCCTTGTTGAGGTGACATGCCTGTGCCCACCATAGAAACTCCTGTTGAAGGCAGGGAATAAGTGGTATCACTGTTTCCAAGCTGTGGCTGTGCTGAGTCCATACGCTTTTTAGGTACCATTGTAATTTCCTCATATGCAGTTTTGCAAATGGTATTAGAAGTATGCAAGATGCCATGAATCCCAAGGCCTGCAGAAGTTTTCTTGCAGGGAGTTGGGTCTTTGTTGCCATTATTTTGAAGTATTGAGTCAGCTGTTGCTTGTCTGGCGTTAGATAAGCCATCTGAGCCGTTGTATTCAAGCTGGCACCCAAGAATATTATGTTTTGTGAGGGCACTAGTTTTGATTTCTTTTCGTTTACTGTGTACCCTAGGCAACTCAGAAGGTGTTTGACAAATGCCAGATGCTTTAAAAGAATGTCCTTGCTTTCTGCTTCAATAAGGCAGTCGTCCAGGTACGGGTATATTTGAATTCCTCTTTGTCTGCAGTATGCAATTACTGGTGCCAGGCATTTTGTGAAGACCCTGGGCACAGTAGATAAGCCAAAGGGCAGTGCAGAGAATTGATAATGGGTTGAACCTGCAATGAAGCGGAGGTATCTTCTGCAATTTTGTCTGATAGGGACATGCAGGTATGCCTCCTTGAGGTCCAACGTTACTAGCAAAGCCTTCTTGCCCAGCATGGGAAGAAGCTGCTGTAGTGTTAGCATCTTGAATTTTGGTACTTGCAGATAGGTGTTCAGAACTGAAAGATCCAGAATGGGTCTCCATGTTTTGTCCTTTCTTGGGACTAGAAAGAGTCTTGAGGAAAATCCTTGTCCTTGCTCCTGTGTAGGCACCTGTTGAATGGCTCTCATGTCCATGAGAGCTGTAATTTGTTTTTGTGCCTCTGCCCATTGATTTGGTGGCAGGTTTGGCATTCCTTTTATCCTTGGCAAGGTATGAAAGTGGAATCTGTATCCTTGTGAGACAATGTTTAGGACCCATTTGTCTTTTGTGATGATGTGCCAGTTGTCTGCAAAAAGTGCTAATTTTCCTCCCAAGGGAGCTGCCAAGAGAGATTTGCTTGGTAGTTTGAGGGTTGAGTCATTGTGTTTGTCTTCTGCTAGCTTGGGGCCTGTCTTCTCCTCCTTTCTGGGTAGCAGTACCCCATTGGCGAGGTTTGTAAGGGCCTTGTGACTGACCTCTGCCCCTTGGGCATCTGTATTTGCCCCTCTGTGATCTGTCAGAAGCTGGAAAGGACCAGTTTTTTGTTGGCCAATTTCTGCTGAAACGAGGGGGTTGTACCTGTAAAAAATCCTTGACCGTCTGCATAGACTTTGCCTTATCCTCCATTTTCTTTAAAACCTCTTCTGCTTTGACACCAAATAATACATCCTGCTGTAAAGGTGCATCCAATAATTTTGCTTTAACATGATCAGGTAGGGTTTGTTCTTTTAACCAAGCATGTCTACGTATGACAGACCCAGTAACAGCTGCTCTACAGGAAGCTTCCAATGAATCAAATCCACATTGTAAAGTATGTTTGCCCACCTGTTCAGCTGCATGCAACAGATCCTGCATTTCCTTGAATTCAGACTGTTCAGAATGTGTGCTCATTTTTTGTTTTAATTGAGACATTAGGAATTGCTGATATTTCAGCATGTGAAACTGACAATTTAATGCTCTCATAGCCAGAGTAGCTGAGGTGTATATCTTCTTTCCCCATCTATCTAGGGCTCTGGAATCCCTTTCAGAGAGCACAGGATTTTTAGCCATAGAAGCTTTAGCACCTTTGGGACCCTGGGAAATTGTTTCTGGGTCAGCCACAGGGCTTTTATAAAGGAATTTGTGTGAGGCAGGTACTCTGTAGTATCTGTCTGGTTTGGCTGGAGCAGGAGGTAGAGAGTCTGGATTTAGACTAGACTCCAAGTAAACCATCCACAAGGTCTAAAACTGGAGGGATAGCAAGTGGTCTGTGCTGGGGTGGTAAAAGGAACTCTCAGAGCCTTTTCTTAGAATCAGAGTAGTCCTGGCCTTCCCAGTGGAAATGTTCCCTCATGGTATGTAAAGTTTCCCCAAAGGAGTAGTCTTCAGGGGGAGATGCTGAGGGAATAGAGTCTTCAGCATCAGAGTCTTCATAAGGGGGGAAAAGCATAATCCTGTTCCTCAGAAGAATCTGAGGAAATTGAGACCTGGTCAGAGGAAGCATAATCCTCCTCTTGTCTTGGTCTTTTATCTGGAGGGGGATGGGAACCCCTGATTAGGGTAATCAAATCTTCAGCCATCTTAGGCATGGGGCCTTGAACTGGAGACTGATGTACAGTCTTTTTGGTTTTAATGGAGTTTTAAGGTTAGCATAAGATTTAATGGTGAGTGTAGTCGGTCTGAAGACACCTTCTGCAACTGAAGGTGTTTCTACTGCACCGGGGTCTCCTTCTGCTCCAGTGTCGGAAGGGCCTAATGAAGATGGCTGCGTCGGCCTAGTACACTCCACTTGAGAATCCGCAGCTGTCTGGGGTTCCAATTCTGCGGTCGTCAGGGGCTGCGTAGGCACCTCACTGAAAACCGGAGAACCGGCGACAGGCCCAGCAGAGGCCTCAGAGTCTGGTTTGGTCCTAGGCTGCCTGTCCTTATCCTTGCGTTTTTTAATGCATGCCGGTCGTCGGCTGCTCCGACGGCATGATATAATTAAATTCCTACCAAAGTAGTCGTGCAAAGTCAAAACGGCGTTTGATAGTTCGTTTATTAAACCTAGCACAAAACCGACAACCTGTGACGTCGTGGTATAGGCCTAGGCAAGGAATACAATAAGAATGGAAGTCCTTATGAGGTATTTGCTTCCCACAAGAAATGCAATTGTTAACTTTTTCTGACATCGGACTGAGGCAAGAAAAGGTTCTAACGGGTACTTAGCTTTATTGAAGACTTCGGACTGAAATTCGATTCGAAAATATCAGGTGTCGGCCGACCGGCACTTGCGAACTGCTTCTGCTTCGGGCACCGCGCGGCAAGAAGACTGAGGAAAATGGCGTTGGATGCCTCTTGTATACCCCTGGCGCACTGACGTCAGGGAAGAAGTGACAGCAACCGACGCCGGACCAAGACTTTGGAACTCAGGCCGACTGCGGGACCACCTGACGGCAGGATAACCCAAGTGTGATGACTGCAGCAGGGTAACACGATGAACATCACCAAACTGAAACATTCACCCAAGCTACCCCTTCAGTAAAATGTTGAGGTATGCCCCAAGAACCAAAATGAAATGTTTGCCCAAGTGACACATACCTAACAAGCATCCAGTCTCAGTGAAGTACTGGCTTCAAATAAACAAGACTTCCCGCACATGGCACAGCATAGACAGAATTGGTATTTTTAGGGTTTCTCCTTCGGTTTCTGCTGATCTGTGCTGATTGGTCACTTCAGCTTGCATTCTATTCCCTTCCTCTTAAGACATGGACCATGAAAGAGATTTGGTAAGCTCCTTAATCGAATCTCTCTGAAGTCTTGTAAAGTGTGCCAAATAATTCAGCAACCTAAAAGTGAAGGTCAATGAAGCATAGACATGCTTCCCAAACCTGTCCAGCTCCCTAGACTTCCTCTTAGTAGAACAAAGCTTCTTTATCCAACCCACCAGTTCCTTCCTCTTGGCCGCCGCAATGGCCACGGCATCAACAGGTACTCCCTTACCCCAATGTACACAGTCTTTAGGAGGGCCAAGAATCTTATCTGGTCTCTTGGGTATTAGCTCAATGGTGTCCAGTTCCTTCCATGCCTGCCGAAAGACAAGTTCAACAAGCTCATCAGTCAGGAGAGTCAGCCAGGAAGTGGATGGGCCAGACCCGAAAGCCTCCAGAAACACTCAGAAAACCATACACCTCTTTGTTTAAGGAGCTCCAGAATGTCTCCCAAGGAGACATCATCAGGTGGTGATCTGGGGACTCCTCTCCCTCATCAAAATCAGTGTCCTCCGTGACAGATTCCTGTGGGGAACCAAAGTGCCTCCCTTTTACATGTTCTCTCTTATGAGGGACTTCCTTGATTGGATGCTCCAGGGTAGTATCAAAAGAGATAATGCCCTGATGGGTTGGCTGAAGGCTTAATCAGGTAGGCTGCCCTAGTGGAAAAGACAACAGAAGTTCAGGACACAAAACAGAATGAGGCAACAATGTCTGATCTGAAGAGGGTGGGGTGCCTGTTTTCTAGGCAGAGAAAAGACACTATCCACCACCTCAAACGCACAGCACCTAAGACGCACAATTGTCGATGGATCCGAAAATGAGCTCATATCACTGGCCCCTGCAATCCCATCAGCACTCCACCAGAGGACGGAGTCAGACCTCAGCTATCTAATACCGAGGCTCCAGGTGGAAGAGATGGCTCTGAAAGCTTTGGAGTCAACTCCAACACCCCGGAGCTGGCACCAATGCTTCGGAGCCGAGAATCTTCCAGCTCTGGGATGCTTGGTGCCTGTAAACTCAGGTATCATTGGAGTCAAACACATAAGAATCTTGAGATCCAAAGAGGACACCCTCCAAGCATTTTGGATCAGGTTGCTGCAAAATGGAAGGACGGATCAGAGAAGGACAAATCAAGGGTGGGGTGGTTTGAGGTAGGCTCTCATGCTCTGACGGGGTAAGAGCCAAAAGGACTCCCATCTGTATCTACGTACTGAGAAACTTCCTTATCATCCTGTTCACATCTGCTTCGGATAGGATCCTGCAGGACTGAAAAGACAAGGATGCAGAAGTGGGCTCTAGATTGTCTTCTGGGTGACTGCTCAAGAAAAGGAGAAGGAAGCCTGGAAGAAATAGGCTCAAAGGTTAAAATGGGAGTACGGATTTGAGGGGATCTTTCAGCTTG